>NC_056735.1:946998016-947003016 GCF_019279795.1 Protopterus annectens
CAGACATCATTTTACAGGCAATGCTTCTGGTGTTACCATTCATCCTTATTCATTAGCACTGAAGGAAGATTTGTCTCCCTGTTCTCACTGGTGAATTTCTTTGAAAGTTATCTGGCACTACATCTCTCCTATGGAGTTCTGGAAATTTCTTGGAAGTATACTATTATGGTAGCACTGGTGTAAAGTTTATTTAAGCAATAACCGATGATGTGGTGTGGTATATTGAAGATTTACCCATAGTTGGTGTGGTTTAATCATGAGGGCGAAGCCTGAGTGATTAAATAAAGCCAACCATGGGTAAATCTTCAATATACCACAGCCACGGAGTTGGTTATTGATGTTGTACAATGACATTATTTAAGAAAAAAAGTACTTACTTTTCTTAAATAATGTCTTTGTATAATGGCGCATTACTGTTCTTCCACAGGTGGTGGTATACCGCTTCCTTGTGTTGATGTACTGCGCATGCATATGGGACTTGCCTTCCCACACATACCCAGTACATCAATGCTTTGAAACGGAAGCAACAGAAAAAAGAAAGTCTCCGTTACTCTGTATTTTTTTTTTTTTTTTTTTTAATTAAAAAAAATAAAAAGTTTTGGACACCTTATACCAACGGAAAAAAGTTTGACTGGATGTTTTTCCATTGGTATATTGTGGGATTTACAATGGGCACGCTGGCCAATCAGTGTGCACATTTTGGAATATTAATGGGGGGTCATTTTATAATTAAGGTGTTAGCCTTCATCCTTCTACATTGTTATTTAAGCAGTGGATTTCCCCCATCCCTCCACTTAGTCTGGTCATTGGCCTCATTTTCTGGGGAGATTTCCAGTCTTGAGACTTGGGTGCTGATTGCAGAAAATCCCATGAAGTTAAACTTAAATAGAAGCACTGCTAGATACGTTCATAGGTTCACAGGTGTGTACTAGGCTAATGGCTCTGGAGCCTTTACAAGCCTAGCCCATAGAAGTGTCCTGGCATCGTGCTGCCTGATGTTAGTTCCCAGTGCCCCTATCAAGTAGACCCAATGGACTGATCCCCAGGGTGAACTTTCTATTTCCCATTCACTTATCATCAAGATTTCTCTTGAAGAGGGCCAGTGAGGTTCTCTGCTTGACATGTATGGGAAGTCTGTTCCAGAGCATGGGCAGTCTCTGGGTTATGAAACTGTCCATCCAGCATGCTCTGTTGGTTGTGGTAATGAGGATGAGGTTTCTGGAGTGTGTGGTGTGGAGGGATTGGGATTTTTTTAGATGTAGCATTTCTAACAGAGCTGGGTCAGACATGGCTTTGTAAGTCAAGCAGAGATCAATTCTTAGAAGATGATATGAGACAGAGAATAGCTGGAGTTTTTTGAGTCTGTCCATGTAGAACATGTTTTTAAGGCCTAGAATCCTCTACAATGAAAATTTTTAATGTTTTCTCTCAGCCCTGTGCATTATTCCTGAAGCAAGGCAAGTATCAGACTTTGTTTGTAAAGTGTTTTACTGGTGCCAACATCTTAAATGTTTAATCCATCCATCCATAACCCACTTTTACATATGGGGTTGGAATGTCACATTAGCAATGACCATCATCTAAAGCCAGTGCTATCCCTGCCATGGTTGTTCTTCCATACTACACACACACACACACACACACACACACACACACACACACACACACACACACACACACACACAACACACACACATACACACACACACACACACACACACACACACACACACACACACACACACACACACACACACGCACGCACACACATGCACGCCCACACACACGCGTGCACATGCGCACACATGCATGCACACGCGTGCACACACACATGCACACACTCTCACTCTAATGGCTAGTATAGTGTACTCAATCCACCTGATTTTGGAATGTGGGGAAAAAAACAGAGCACCCAGTGACAACCCACATGAACATGGGGAGAACACTCAGGCTGCACACTATGGGTTACTCTGCTTTACCTCCCTGGATAATAATAATAGCTTCTCACTTCTGTTACACTGTTCTCATTACTATATGTTACTGTGAGTAACCATCTCTTCCTTCCTTTCCTCTACCATTTCCTTACCTAAATTTAGTTTTGCTCTTTCACTGGTGTTCTGCTATGGTAAATATCGCCCTTTGATTTAATATGCTTGTATTTCTTACTAGGACTGTACAGATTTATCTTATGTTTACTTCAGAATCATCTGCAAGATTATATTTTATACAGCTTTACACGTGGTGATGCTGTAATTAATAGCCATATCACCCTTACATGATTTATTGCCATGGGTGGAGTTATAGCAATCATATGCAGACTGAGAGGTTACTGTCACTTACTTGGATTGTCTAGGTTTGAGTCACAGTTGCTCGAGTACAATAGTGTGAGTTGGCATTTTCTGCTACTTTGTTACTTCCTTAGTAATGCAGTGAAACTGTAATATTTACATGATAACGTGTAGGTGGTTTATGTTCAGTGCACCTCAAACAAACAGTTAGGCAGGCATCACTGTGTCTCAGAGGTGCAGTTACATAGAATAAGGATAATACAGTAAGAGGGGGAGGGAATCTTCACTTAACCACAGCCTCCAGACAGGTTTCATGTCAAATGAATGGAAGACTGCAACAGTTATCCCTCTATACAAGGGGTGGCCTTCCACAGTCCAGGGGAACTAAAGCCCCAAAAGTTTGACTAGTCTCAAATGCAAGGTCATGGAAAGAATTATCATGGATCTGATAATCAATGACACGCTGAACCTACAGACAATGGACCCTACCCAGGTTGGTTTTGTTAAAGGTAGGCCATGCCTTCTTAACCATTCAGACTTCTTCAAGAATGTCACTAAAGCCACGGATGAGAATAAACCAGTGGATACTGCCTAGTTCGACCTGACTAAGGCATTTAACACATTATCTCACTTGGACATTGTAGATAAACTAGCACAATTACACATAAACCCATATGTCACCTGATCGATAGCCAAATGGCTCATTGATAGGATGCAAGAAGTTAGGATGGGGAGTCCACCTCCACAAAGAAACTAGTCACTAGTGGAGTTCCACAAGGATCAGTGCTGGGGCTTCTCTGTTTTTGGCATTTACTTCTCTGAAGTCAAGGCAAACATCAAGGTCTTTGGGTGACCAAGTTTGCAGATGACTGCAAACTTGGCATGGTCATTGAAGCCCCTAAAGACACTGATACAGACAAACAATCAGTGCCAGAACCCTGAACTAATACTCAGTGTGAAATATTGTATAATGGTACCCTTTGGAAAGATGGGCACACCTGGAAATTAACACATTGATAATGCACTCCTAAAAGTAGACCCAGGAATCTGGGAACGCATGTTGACAGCAACCTGACCTTTGACCACCATGTGTATGTTGAGAAAAATCTTACTACATTGCACAGCTATCTATGCCTAGCCTAAAAGGCATCCTGTGATCACAGTAATCAGTAATCAGCGATTTCATAATGCATGTTGACAATAACCTGACCTTTGACCATCATATGTCTGCTGTGATGAGAAACTCATACTTCATTGCACAATTTATAGGTTAATGCATGGCATCCAGATCCAGGAATGTCATTGTTCCACTGTACTCAGCTCTCATCAGAGCAGTCATCGAGTACAGTGCACCATTCAGCACGTACCTGACCAGGCACTTGCATCAGCTCAATAGACCATAGAGGTTCCTCACAAAAAGAATACATGAAATAAACAACACATCCTACGCAGACTATCTCAAAAAACCCTATCTCTGTACCTGGTCTCCAATTGACTGCTGCATGGTGATATATGCCTAGCTTACAAAGCATCCTCTGATCCTACATTGATGTATTTACACACCCACAAAACAAATAACATCACAAATACCTGTTCTAAGGACCTAAACCTTGCTTGCAACATATCTGTAAGCCAACAGGAACATGTTGGTGGGAGAGGTATGTGTCTCAAAAGGTTACCCCTTCTCTGGAACAGATTTGCTATCTATGTGAAGCAAAGATCATCGTTATTCCTGTTCAAATGTAACTTCAACTAATATATGGGAAATCGCAAATTTACACCTGGTTTGGCACCTATGTCATTAATGATCAAGGTCAGCCAGTAAATGCTTGATGTCTGCAAGCCTATATTTATTTATTTATTATTTTACATTTGTTTACCGGGGAGGTCCAACTGGACAGAGATGTCCATTTTCAGTGGAGGCCTAGGGAGAAAAGCTACAGAACATTTGCTAACATACTATGCATAAGACATTTACATGAGCATTGTGATTTACAGATTTACTTATAAAAATATAGCAGATAATAACATATGATGGCATAAGATATTTACATGAGCATAGTGGTTTAGCCATACAATTAAAAGTATAGAAGGTAGTAACATATGATGGCTGTTCATACAGTATGTTTAATAGAGATAATCTTGAAGATGTACTGAAGATAAGACAAGAAAGGAAAACTAAAAAAGGAGGAGAATATAGACAAGTTCATATCAGGTGCATTGACATTTTAAGGGAAAGCTTTTCAACTTAGTGTAGGGGAGAGTTAATGGGTATAGATGGGAACGTGGGGAGTAGGCGGCAGTGAGTTGGTAAGTAATGTGTGATAATGTATAGTGCATCTGTGAGAATTTTAAAGAGGAGGTTGGCCAGTGGGTAGGAGAAAGGTGTTAGAATATGTCAGTCAGGTGCTAGGCAGTTGCATGGTCAGGAGTTGTTTAGGTGGGAAATAAACTGTTTTTTGAAGATGGTTTTGTTAGGTTGTACCCTGATTTGTAGTGGTAGGGAGTTCCAAGTCTTGGCAATGTTGTTAGAATACAGGGAGTCACCAGAGATGTAATGTCTTTTGGAGACTGTGATTAGTGCCTTGTTAGTGGATCTATGTTCTCGGTTATTGGAGTAGAGGATGATCAGGTCCTGTAAGGCTAGAATTTTGTCAGGTTGGTACAGTATTTGGTGAGCTAGAAGAAGTTGATTTAGAGCTAAGGTGTTAG
>NC_056735.1:947008016-947115516 GCF_019279795.1 Protopterus annectens
GTGCTGAGGCAGCAGAGGGTTATTCAGTGTGAATAAACTATCTACTATAAGATTTGTGACATCTTTTCTGCTGGTTTAGTAGTTTGGTGGGTTAAGGAGTTACCTAATCCGTTTAAGGACACTGGAAATACTCAGGTTTTTAATTAGACCTGAGGGTGTTTCTGCTCCCAACTGTATCTGCCATTTTAACTCTTTAACTAACAGTAAGTTGTCTGTGTTTCAGAACGGGTGAGTAATCCCTAGTGGATCTGTAACTTTTTCAGTTGCTGCAAATTGGAATCTGGAGAACTAGAATCAGTTCCTGGCTAGTACGTTTTAAGGGTCTTGCTTCCTGATGGCTCCCACATGTTATTTTATCTGGATCCTAAGTAGTCTTGTGTTTTTTCTAATGTAGTATGCATACTGCAATGTAAACCACGTTGGGGGTCTTGCAGTTTAAATGGTCTTTTATGTGAATAACTACCTGTGGGGTGGTGAGATGTACCTCTGGAGTTTGCATGATAAAATCGCACCAATGACATTTCCCGCATTTGTGCATGCCTGGAGGTGCATCGAAGGTGTGTGCCTGCAGCCTCTTTCCTGATTCGAATGTGGCTTTGAGGGACACTCTCTTTTTGTAGCAGAATTTTGGCTGGCTTCCAAGGATTAGGGCTAGCTCTGGGTTCTCTGCTATGAGTCTTCATCTTCAACAAGGATGTTTTTGATGCTGATTGCATCTAGAGATATGGGCAAGGGAAACCTTGGGGTGGTGTCCTCTGGTACCTGAGCTTTGGGGTGTAATCTATGTTTCAGGATGGGTGGGTACAGGGTTTCTCTCCTTGCGATTACCAGTCTCATGACTCTGGAGACTTGATCCTCTGGATAGTGCTTTTCCAGGAAGAAGTCCTTGAGGCACTGGCATTTCAGGTGGAAAGACTCTTCCTCACTAACAGTTCTGCTTAGCCATATGTACTGCCCCTTAAGGATGTTCCGCTTCATTAAAGGATGATGTTGGCTGTGGAAATCAATGTAGTTATTTTGGAACATGCTCTTCTTATGGAGGGTAGATTTGAAACTTTTGGACTTGGGATCCAGAGTTAAATCCAGATCTAGAAACTGGACTTGGATTCCTCGTCCTGAAACTGTGAACTGTAAGAACAGGATGCTGTCTTTAATCTCGTGAAGGAAGGTTTCCAGCTCTGAGCTCATGCCTTTCCACAAAAATAGGATGTCATAGGATGTCATCAATAAAGCATTTATACAGAGTAACTTTCTTGTAACCTTGCAGCTGGGTGAGGATCTCGTCCTTCCATGCACTAAGGATGATGTTTGCGCATGCGAGTGCCATTTTGACCCCATGGCTACTCCTTGTTTTTAGAGATAAATTTCTTTGTCAAATGCAAAGAAATTGTTGTTGAGCAGTACTAAGAGTAATTCCTTAATCATTTTGATTTTTAAACAGGTGAATCGGTTGTGCCTGCGCAGGTAGCTGCATACCAGTTAAATGCCTACCTGGTGAAAGATACTGGTATATAGGGCTACTATCTCTAGGGTGACCAGTAAGTGGTCGTTGGCCTCAATTTTGGTCTGGTGGAGTAGTAGCCATGAGTCCTTCAGGTAGAATTGGGATTCCTGAAATACTGGGTTCAGGATGGAGTCCAGGAATTATGAAATGTGCTCTGTTTTCGTATGTTTGGAAAACACTATGGGCAGGATTCATGAAGGCTTGCACGGAGTCTAAGAGTAGTGTAAGACTCCATGCAGCCTTCACGATCCAGGAACATCCCTAAAGTCCGTGTAAGAGACCAGCTAAAACGTCTCTTACATGGAGTGGGCGTGGATATGCTAATCACCTCACTTGCAGCCCAAAGGTATGCAAATGAGGTAGATTAGTGATCCACGAAGCCCAAAGCAGCCCGTGTAAGAGCCGTTTTAGCTGCAGAAATGTACTCAGTTGACAACTGAGTATGTTTCTGCAAAAGCCACAACGGAGCCATGTCAGCTCCAAATAAAGGGTGCATATGTGTCAGGCAGCATGCCAATGGCCAGATATGTGGCCACTGGAAAGGTACCCCTATGCAAATATGAAAAATAAATATTGCCGATGTTTAAACGCAGCGCAGCCCCGCGCAAATGGGCTGCACTGTATAAAACATAAAAATGAAGGTTATAAACCCACAAATGTGGGTTTTATGCAATACATGGATTTACAATGCAGGGACCAGCAGACCAAAAACAACATGGCCACCGTTTAGTGGTTCTTAAGGGGGGAAGCTGAGTCTAAGACATGTAACTAAGCATTAGTAGGCAATCTGATGAAAATGAGTGTAGGATACTGAATTCCACTGTCACATAGCAAATGAGCACATTCTGAGTAGTGTAAGAGATAGAAAGATGAGATCCACGAAATCCTGTTATTTAGCGCTTTTGTTTTTTAATAAAAACTTCTTCAGAATACACATACATAGTGAACTAAACCCTTTTTATACAAATACACACCTTCATAGTTGATGACATAATGAAATTACTTAAATTGAATTCAATTACTACAACCCCATTGAGATATCTAAAACATTAAATACATTGTTTTAAACCATATTACAATAAAAAACCTTAGAAAATACACTGTGTTTTATTCAAACCATAAAAATCCTTAATTTATTATACTTTTATTCAAAAATAACCTTCAGATTTTAATCTGAGAGTGGAACTGATTGATGTATTCATGTTTAAACCTGGAAATGATGTTGCATTAGTTTTTAACTGCCATCTTAGTTCCCTATTTTCCAAAAAATCATTAAGGGGACCACCTCTATCTCCAACTGTAACTTGTTCTAATACTGAGAATCTAAAATCATGTCCCTCATTATTAATAATGTGCACTGCCAGAATATTTTTTAAATCTTGTTTTTTAATATCATAGGAATGTTGATACAGTCTGCTCCTAAGAGCATTAATAGTCTTCTCGATATAAAAACAAGGACATTGCGTGCATGTCCCTATATAAACAACAGCCTTGCTGTTACAGGTAAATTTTTTCTTGTATATATATTTGCCATAATTTGGGATAAACAACTCTGTGCCTTCTAGAATATGTTTACACTGCAGACAAAAACCACATTTAAACATTCCCTTGGGCCCAGAGTAAATCTCTTGTACCCTCTCTACCATGTTTTTTATAGTAATGTCCTTCTTGTAAACAATATTAGGTTATTTCCCCACAATATCCAAAAAATCTTTATTAATATTGAATACATTCCAGTTATGTTGAACAATTTTGCTTATACTTTTAAACTGCTGGTTATATCTAAAAATACCAACACTATGGAATGACTTATTGTTCTGGCTATAAGAACTTTTCATACCTTCAACTAAAATATTAGGACCCTTACCTAATAATGGAAAAAATATACCTTGTTCCCTTTTAGATACCACCTCCTTTAATATATTTTCCACAAATTCTAAGGGATAGCCTCTACTAACCAACATACCTTTAAGAATTTCTATTTGACCTAAAAACTCATAGAAGTCTGAAACCATTCTTGCTAGTCTAACCCCTTGACCTTTTATTAGTGACTTCTTCTGATAGATAGGGTGAAAACTTAAAAAATGTAAAAGTGTATTGGAATAAGTGGGTTTCCTAAAAACTGTCGTTTCAAAACAACTTTCCATTCTATTTTTACTTATGGAGATGTCTAAATAATTAATTTTCTCATCCGAAATGGTATGGGAAAATTCCAAAAATCCTGTACTATCACCAGAAAACTCAAGGAATTCATTTAACATATCCTCACTATCATTCCATAGGATGACGATGTCATCCAAATATCACCCATAATATTGCCAAAGTTGTGAATATTTACTGGTGAATACATATTCCTTCTCCCAGAATGCTAGAACTAAATTAAGAAAAATGGGTGCACAAATAGCCCCCATGGCTACACCTTTACATTGTTTGAATAATTGTACTTGAAATACAATAATGTTAGTGTCCAATACTAACTCCATGAGGCTCCTTAATGTAAGAATCCTATCATGCCCCATTTTTGTGTATTGACATAAATATGAATAAAACCATTCAGTTCCAGTATCATGTGGGATAACAGAAAATAAATCTTTGACATCAATTGTTACAAAGATTAAACTATGATTATACATATTTTTATTAATTTTCTTAAGTAAGTCCCATGAATCTTTTGCTATCCAATTACAGTCTTGTAAAACGTTTTTAATTGAATATCTATAAAACTGGCAATATAATATGTTTTTGAAGCCTTTGCGTCAACAATGGGTCTAAGGGGGGGGGGTTGTTAAGATCCTTATGTACTTTTGGTATACCAAAAGTAGTAGGAATTTTTGGATATTTTACTGTCATATAAGACCATTCATCAAATGAGATTTGTCTATTTAACAGAAGTTCTTCCAGCATGATGTCCACTTTCCTGTATGATATATTTTTCTCATTCACACTCATCTGACAATATGTATCAGTGTGAAGAAACGATAGCATTCTATCAATATAGGAATTAGTGTCCATTATAACTAATCCTCCCCCCTTGTCCGGTTTCATAATTCTAATCTTGTCATTATTACATAGATTTTTTAGTAATTAAATCTCTTTCTTGTCCAGATTATTTTCATCGTAGGTTGACCTACTACTGTTCTTAAATAACATGCAAATATCATAATCACACATTTTTTCAAACATCTGTACAATAGGGCATAGTGGAGGATTGAAAGTGCTAGATCTTTTACATATATTGTTATTACCACTATTAATATTAATATCATGCAGTCCTTCTTTGAAGTAAAACTGAAAATTCAACTTTCTTGCATACATCTTTAAATCTATTAATGCTTCATCCACAGTCCCTTTTTTACTTGGCACAAAAGACAAGCCTCTTTCAAAAATATTTGCTATACTTTTGTCCAATATGCAGTCACTATAATTATACATTTTGAAGTCACCATTACTATTTGTAATAATCTGAACAGAGGTATCTATGGTGTCCCTTAAAACATATGGAGCTTCAATCAAGTCATTCACTGTGTTCAGTGTATTTATATCTGTAAAACCATTTTCCAAGAAGAGGCTTTCAAACATATCTAATACATTCTCCCCCTCCCCCTGCCTCTGTTGTTGTAGTTTGAATGATGTTGTCCCCTTCCCCCCCTCTGGTTCCTGATCCTTTCAGACCTCCTCAGAGTGGGAAACTCTAAAGGGTCCAAACCAAAGATATTTTCATCATCATTAAAACCATTAACATCACCAGGTTCCCCATCAGATACATGGCTATAGTCCTGGTACTGGTTATAGTTATTAGAAACCTTCTTATGACTTAAAGGGGGTGGGGGGTATGCTCTCTGTTCAGCATACTCCTTTTCATCCCTTCTAAGCTTTTTTTTCTTTTTTGTACTTTAAATCTATAATAAACTGATCAACATTCTTAAATATATTATCAAACTTTACTTTGTTAAACTCGAATAATAAGTCAGATTGTAAAATATTATTCACTTGTTTAATTCTGTCATTTAATTTTACCATTTTTTTATCATTATCAGTAATAAGGCAGTCCAAATGTTCACAACCATGTCGGTTAAATAGTGCAATCAGTTCCACATGAAGTTCTGAGTTTTTAACCAAACCTGACGGATATCGCCATAATCGGAGTCCTTTTGGCACCAGTTCTCCCCATTTACATTTGCGTAGATAACTATTTTCCAACTGCAATTTTCGATATTCAAATGTTAAACTTTCCAGGTCGTTAAGCTGCTCCTGAAATGAGCCATTGTTGTCCCGATGTTTAGATGGTGTAATACCCCATTCACAGTCCCCTTCTAGCCACTGGCTTAGGGTTTTCTGTCCATTGTAGGTTAAATTGCTGTTAGGTACGCTTCCATTAGGGGAAAACCATTGGTCCTCCCTCACTGAAGCATTTTCTCTCCCTCGTTGTTGCTGTTGAGCTGGTGTGATGTCAAAATTGCACGACTCGTCCCCTGCGATACTGTTGTAGGTCCGATAAGGGCAAGCCACCTGTAATGCCTGCGAACCTTCCCTTTACGTTGAGTAAGTTTCTCCATAAGAGAAACCAGATTTCCAACTGTGCAGTTCAGGTGATGTAAAGATGAGGCCAATGAACCAAGTGTGGGTGGATCTCCACCGTCTCCTCCTTCCATAATCTTCAAACAAAATAAAAATCAAAGCCACAAATAAACTAAAAACAGCCAGGAAAGAAAGACGAGATCCACAAAATCCTGTTATTTAGCGCTTTGGTTTTTTAATAAAAACTTCTTCAGAATACACATACATAGTGAACTAAACCCTTTTTATACAAATACACACCTTCATAATTAATGACATCATAATTGCTTAAATTGAATTCAATTACTACAGCCCCATTAAGATATCTAAAACATTAAATACATTGTTTTAAACCATATTACAATAAAAAACCTTAGAAAATACACTATGTTTTGTTCAGATCATAAAAATCCTTAATTTATTATACTTTTATTCAAAAATAACCTTCAGATTTTAATCTAAGAGTGGAACTGATAGATGTATTCGTGTTTAAACCTGGAAATGATGTTGCATTAGTTTTTAACTGCCATCTTAGTTCCCTATTTTCCAAAAAATCATTAAGAGGACCACCTCTAGCTCCAACTGTAACTTGTTGTAATACTGAAAATCTAAAATCATGTCCCTCATTATTAATAATGTGCACTGCCAGAATATTTTTTAAATCTTGTTTTTTAATATCATAGGAATGTTGATACATTCTGCTCCTAAGAGCATTAATAGTCTTCCCGATATAAAAACAAGGACATTGCGTGCATGTCTCTATATAAACAACAGCCTTGCTGTTACAGGTAAATTTTTTCTTGTATATATATTTACCATAATTTGGAATAAACAAGTCTGTGCCTTCTAGAATATGTTTACACTGCAGACAAAATCCACATTTAAACATTCCCTTGGGCCCAGAGTAAATCTCTTGTACCCTCTCTACCATGTTTTTATAGTAATGTCCTTCTTGTAAACAATATTAGGTTTTTTTCCAACAATATCCAAAAATTCTTTATTAATATTGAATACATTCCAGTTACGTTGAACAATGTTGCTTATACTTTTAAACTGCTGGTTATATCTAAAAATACCAACACTATGAAAAGACTTATTATTCTGGCTATAAGAATTTTTCATACCTTCAACTAAAATATTAGGACCCTTACCTAATAATGGAAAAAATATACCTTGTTCCCTTTTAGATACCACCTCCTTTAATGTATTTTCCACAAATTCTAAGGGATAGCCTCTACTAACCAACATACCTTTAAGAATTTCTATTTGACCTAAAAACTCATAGAAGTCTGAAACCATTCTTGCTAGTCTGACCCCTTGACCTTTTATTAGTGACTTCTTCTGATAGATGGGTGAAAACTGAAAAATGTAAAAGTGTATTGGAATAAGTGGGTTTCCTAAAAACTGTCATTTCAAAACAACTTTCCATTCTATTTTTACTTATGGTGATGTCTAAATAATTAATTTTCTCATCCGAAATGGTATGGGAAAATTCCAAAAATCCTGTACTATCACCAGAAAACTCAAGGAATTTGTTTAACATATCCTCACTATCATTCCATAGGATGACAATGTCGTCCAAATATCGCCCATAATATTGCCAAAGTTGTGAATATTTACTGGTGAATACATATTCCTTCTCCCAGAATGCTAGAACTAAATTAAGAAAAATGGGTGCACAAATAGCCCCCATGGCTACACCTTTACATTGTTTGAATAATTATACTTGAAATACAATAATGTTAGTGTCCAATACTAACTCCATGAGGCTCCTTAATTTAAGAATCCTATCATGCCCCATTTTTGTGTATTGACATAAATATGAATAAAACCATTCAGTTCCAGTATCATGTGGGATAACAGAAAATAAATCTTTGACATCAATTGTTACAAAGATTAAACTATGATTATACATATTTTTATTAATTTTCTTAAGTAAGTCCCATGAATCTTTTGCTATCCAATTACAGTCTTGTAAAATGATTTTAAATGAATATCTATAAAACTGGCAATATAATATGTTTTTGAAGCCTTTGCGTCAACAATGAGTCTAAGGGGGGGTGGGTTGTTAAGATCCTTATGTACTTTTGGTATACCAAAAGTAGTAGGAATGTTTGGATATTTTACTGTCATATGAGACCATTCATCAAATGAGATTTGTCTATTTAACAGAAGTTCTTCCAGCATGACGTCCACTTTCCTGTATTATATATTTTTCTCATTCACACTCATCTGACAATATGTATCAGTGTGAAGAAACGATAGCATTCTATCAATATAGGAATTAGTGTCCATTATAACTAATCCTCCCCCCTTGTCCGGTTTCATAATTCTAATCTTGTCATTATTACATAGATTTTTTAGTAATTAAATCTCTTTCTTGTCCAGATTATTTTCATCGTAGGTTGACCTACTACTGTTCTTAAATAACATGCGAATATCATAATCACACATTTTTCAAACATCTGTACAATAGGGCATAGTGGAGGATGGAAAGTGCTAGACCTTTTACATATATTGTTGTTACCACTATTAATATTAATATCATGCAGTCCTTCTTTGAAGTAAAACTGAAAATTCAACTTTCTTGCATACATCTTTAAATCTATTAATGCTTCATCCACAGTCCCTTTTTTACTTGGCACAAAAGACAAGCCTCTTTCAAAAATATTTGCTATACTTTTGTCCAATATGCAGTCACTATAATTATACATTTTGAAGTCACCATTACTATTTGTAATAATCTGAACAGAGGTATCTATGGTGTCCCTTAAAACATATGGAGCTTCAATCAAGTCATTCACTGTGTTCAGTGTATTTATATCTGTAAAACCATTTTCCAAGAAGAGGCTTTCAAACATATCTAATACATTCTCCCCCTCCCCCTGCCTCTGTTGTGGTAGTTCGAATGATGTTGTCCCCTTCCCCCCCTCTGGTTCCTTATCCTTTCAGACCTCCTCAGAGTGGGAAACTCTAAAGGGTCCAAACCAAAGATATTTTCAGCATCATTAAAACCATTAATATCACCAGGTTCCCCATCAGATACATGGCTATAGTCCTGGTACTGGTTATAGTTATTAGAAACCTTCTTATGACTTAAAGGGGGTGGGGGGTATGCTCTCTGTTCAGCATACTCCTTTTCATCCCTTCTAAGCTTTTTTTCTTTTTTGTACTTTAAATCTATAATAAACTGATCAACATTCTTAAATATATTATCAAACTTTACTTTGTTAAACTTGAATAATAAGTCAGATTGTAAAATATTATTCACTTGTTTAATTCTGTCATTTAATTTTACCATTTTTTTATCATTATCAGTAATAAGGCAGTCCAAATGTTCACAACCATGTCGGTTAAATAGTGCAATCAGTTCCACATGAAGTTCTGAGTTTTTAACCAAACCTGATGGATATCGCCATAATCGGAGTCCTTTTGGCACCAGTTCTCTCCGTTTACATTCGCATAGATAACTATTTTCCAACTGCAATTTTCGATATTCAAATGTTAAACTTTCCAGGTCGTTAAGCTGCTCCTGAAATGAGCCATTGTTGTCCCGATGTTTAGATGGTGTAATACCCCATTCACAGTCCCCTTCTAGCCACTGGCTTAGGGTTTTCTGTCCATTGTAGGTTAAATTGCTGTTAGATAGGCTTCCATTAGGGGAAAAACGTTCGTCCTCTCTCACTGAAACATTTTCTCTCCCTCGTTGTTGCTGTTGAGCTGGTGTGATGTCAAAATTGCATGACTCGTCCCCTGCGATACTGTTGTAGGTCCGATAAGGGCAAGCCACCTGTAATGCCTGCGAACCTTCCCTTTACGTTGAGTAAGTTTCTCCATAAGAGAAACCAGATTTCCAACTGTGCAGTTCAGGTGATGTAAAGATGAGGCCAATGAACCAAGTGTGGGTGGATCTCCACCGTCTCCTCCTTCCATAATCTTCAAACAAAATAAAAATCAAAGCCACAAATAAACTAAAAACAGCCAGGAAAGAAAGACGAGATCCACAAAATCCTGTTATTTAGCGCTTTGGTTTTTTAATAAAAACTTCTTCAGAATACACATACATAGTGAACTAAACCCTTTTATACAAATACACACCTTCATAATTAATGACATCATCATAATTGCTTAAATTGAATTCAATTACTACAGCCCCATTAAGATATCTAAAACATTAAATACATTGTTTTAAACCATATTACAATAAAAAACCTTAGAAAATACACTATGTTTTGTTCAGATCATAAAAATCCTTAATTTATTATACTTTTATTCAAAAATAACCTTCAGATTTTAATCTAAGAGTGGAACTGATAGATGTATTCGTGTTTAAACCTGGAAATGATGTTGCATTAGTTTTTAACTGCCATCTTAGTTCCCTATTTTCCAAAAAATCATTAAGAGGACCACCTCTAGCTCCAACTGTAACTTGTTGTAATACTGAAAATCTAAAATCATGTCCCTCATTATTAATAATGTGCACTGCCAGAATATTTTTTAAATCTTGTTTTTTAATATCATAGGAATGTTGATACATTCTGCTCCTAAGAGCATTAATAGTCTTCCTGATATAAAAACAAGGACATTGCGTGCATGTCTCTATATAAACAACAGCCTTGCTGTTACAGGTAAATTTTTTCTTGTATATATATTTACCATAATTTGGAATAAACAAGTCTGTGCCTTCTAGAATATGTTTACACTGCAGACAAAAACCACATTTAAACATTCCCTTGGGCCCAGAGTAAATCTCTTGTACCCTCTCTACCATGTTTTTTATAGTAATGTCCTTCTTGTAAACAATATTAGGTTTTTTTCCAACAATATCCAAAAATTCTTTATTAATATTGAATACATTCCAGTTACGTTGAACAATGTTGCTTATACTTTTAAACTGCTGGTTATATCTAAAAATACCAACACTATGAAAAGACTTATTATTCTGGCTATAAGAATTTTTCATACCTTCAACTAAAATATTAGGACCCTTACCTAATAATGGAAAAAATATACCTTGTTCCCTTTTAGATACCACCTCCTTTAATGTATTTTCCACAAATTCTAAGGGATAGCCTCTACTAACCAACATACCTTTAAGAATTTCTATTTGACCTAAAAACTCATAGAAGTCTGAAACCATTCTTGCTAGTCTGACCCCTTGACCTTTTATTAGTGACTTCTTCTGATAGATAGGGTGAAAACTTGAAAAATGTAAAAGTGTATTGGAATAAGTGGGTTTCCTAAAAACTGTCATTTCAAAACAACTTTCCATTCTATTTTTACTTATGGTGATGTCTAAATAATTAATTTTCTCATCCGAAATGGTATGGGAAAATTCCAAAAATCCTGTACTATCACCAGAAAACTCAAGGAATTTGTTTAACATATCCTCACTATCATTCCATAGGATGACGATGTCGTCCAAATATCGCCCATAATATTGCCAAAGTTGTGAATATTTACTGGTGAATACATATTCCTTCTCCCAGAATGCTAGAACTAAATTAAGAAAAATGGGTGCACAAATAGCCCCCATGGCTACACCTTTACATTGTTTGAATAATTATACTTGAAATACAATAATGTTAGTGTCCAATACTAACTCCATGAGGCTCCTTAATTTAAGAATCCTATCATGCCCCATTTTTGTGTATTGACATAAATATGAATAAAACCATTCAGTTCCAGTATCATGTGGGATAACAGAAAATAAATCTTTGACATCAATTGTTACAAAGATTAAACTATGATTATACATATTTTTATTAATTTTCTTAAGTAAGTCCCATGAATCTTTTGCTATCCAATTACAGTCTTGTAAAATGTTTTTAATTGAATATCTATAAAACTGGCAATATAATATGTTTTTGAAGCCTTTGCGTCAACAATGAGTCTAAGGGGGTTGTTAAGATCCTTATGTACTTTTGGTATACCAAAAGTAGTAGGAATGTTTGGATATTTTACTGTCATATAAGACCATTCATCAAATGAGATTTGTCTATTTAACAGAAGTTCTTCCAGCATGATGTCCACTTTCCTGTATGATATATTTTTCTCATTCACACTCATCTGACAATATGTATCAGTGTGAAGAAACGATAGCATTCTATCAATATAGGAATTAGTGTCCATTATAACTAATCCTCCCCCCTTGTCCGGTTTCATAATTCTAATCTTGTCATTATTACATAGATTTTTTAGTAATTAAATCTCTTTCTTGTCCAGATTATTTTCATCGTAGGTTGACCTACTACTGTTCTTAAATAACATGCGAATATCATAATCACACATTTTTTCAAACATCTGTACAATAGGGCATAGTGGAGGATGGAAAGTGCTAGACCTTTTACATATATTGTTGTTACCACTATTAATATTAATATCATGCAGTCCTTCTTTGAAGTAAAACTGAAAATTCAACTTTCTTGCATACATCTTTAAATCTATTAATGCTTCATCCACAGTCCCTTTTTTACTTGGCACAAAAGACAAGCCTCTTTCAAAAATATTTGCTATACTTTTGTCCAATATGCAGTCACTATAATTATACATTTTGAAGTCACCATTACTATTTGTAATAATCTGAACAGAGGTATCTATGGTGTCCCTTAAAACATATGGAGCTTCAATCAAGTCATTCACTGTGTTCAGTGTATTTATATCTGTAAAACCATTTTCCAAGAAGAGGCTTTCAAACATATCTAATACATTCTCCCCCTCCCCCTGCCTCTGTTGTGGTAGTTCGAATGATGTTGTCCCCTTCCCCCCCTCTGGTTCCTTATCCTTTCAGACCTCCTCAGAGTGGGAAACTCTAAAGGGTCCAAACCAAAGATATTTTCATCATCATTAAAACCATTAACATCACCAGGTTCCCCATCAGATACATGGCTATAGTCCTGGTACTGGTTATAGTTATTAGAAACCTTCTTATGACTTAAAGGGGGTGGGGGGTATGCTCTCTGTTCAGCATACTCCTTTTCATCCCTTCTAAGCTTTTTTTCTTTTTTGTACTTTAAATCTATAATAAACTGATCAACATTCTTAAATATATTATCAAACTTTACTTTGTTAAACTCGAATAATAAGTCAGATTGTAAAATATTATTCACTTGTTTAATTCTGTCATTTAATTTTACCATTTTTTTATCATTATCAGTAATAAGGCAGTCCAAATGTTCACAACCATGTCGGTTAAATAGTGCAATCAGTTCCGCATGAAGTTCTGAGTTTTTAACCAAACCTGACAGATATCGCCATAATCGGAGTCTTTTTGGCACCAGTTCTCTCCGTTTACATTCACATAGATAACTATTTTCCAACTGCAATTTTCGATATTCAAATGTTAAACTTTCCAGGTCGTTAAGCTGCTCCTGAAATGAGCCATTGTTGTCCCGATGTTTAGATGGTGTAATACCCCATTCACAGTCCCCTTCTAGCCACTGGCTTAGGGTTTTCTGTCCATTGTAGGTTAAATTGCTGTTAGGTACGCTTCCATTAGGGGAAAACCGTTCGTCCTCCCTCACTGAAGCATTTTCTCTCCCTCGTTGTTGCTGTTGAGCTGGTGTGATGTCAAAATTGCACGACTCGTCCCCTGCGATACTGTTGTAGGTCCGACCAGGGCAAGCCACCTGTAATGCCTGCGAACCTTCCCTTTCACGTTGAGTAAGTTTCTCCATAAGAGAAACCAGATTTCCAACTGTGCAGTTCAGGTGATGTAAAGATGAGGCCAATGAACCAAGTGTGGGTGGATCTCCACCGTCTCCTCCTTCCATAATCTTCAAACAAAATAAAAATCAAAGCCACAAATAAACTAAAAACAGCCAGGAAAGAAAGACGCGATCCACGAAATCCTGTTATTTAGCACTTTTGTTTTTTCATAAAAACTTCTTCAGAATACACATACATAGTGAACTAAACCCTTTTTATACAAATACACGCCTTCATAGTTGATGACATCATAATGAAATTACTTAAATTGAATTCAATTACTACAACCCCATTGAGATATCTAAAACAGTAAATACATTGTTTTAAACCATATTACAATAAAAAATCTTACAAAATACACTATGTTTTGTTCAGATCATAAAAATCCTTAATTTATTATACTTTTATTCAAAAATAACCTTCAGATTTTAATCTAAGAGTGGAACTGATAGATGTATTCGTGTTTAAACCTGGAAATGATGTTGCATTAGTTTTTAACTGCCATCTTAGTTCCCTATTTTCCAAAAAATCATTAAGAGGACCACCTCTAGCTCCAACTGTAACTTGTTGTAATACTGAAAATCTAAAATCATGTCCCTCATTATTAATAATGTGCACTGCCAGAATATTTTTTAAATCTTGTTTTTTAATATCATAGGAATGTTGATACATTCTGCTCCTAAGAGCATTAATAGTCTTCCCGATATAAAAACAAGGACATTGCGTGCATGTCTCTATATAAACAACAGCCTTGCTGTTACAGGTAAATTTTTTCTTGTATATATATTTACCATAATTTGGAATAAACAAGTCTGTGCCTTCTAGAATATGTTTACACTGCAGACAAAACCCACATTTAAACATTCCCTTGGGCCCAGAGTAAATCTCTTGTACCCTCTCTACCATGTTTTTTATAGTAATGTCCTTCTTGTAAACAATATTAGGTTTTTTTCCAACAATATCCAAAAATTCTTTATTAATATTGAATACATTCCAGTTACGTTGAACAATGTTGCTTATACTTTTAAACTGCTGGTTATATCTAAAAATACCAACACTATGAAAAGACTTATTATTCTGGCTATAAGAATTTTTCATACCTTCAACTAAAATATTAGGACCCTTACCTAATAATGGAAAAAATATACCTTGTTCCCTTTTAGATACCACCTCCTTTAATGTATTTTCCACAAATTCTAAGGGATAGCCTCTACTAACCAACATACCTTTAAGAATTTCTATTTGACTTAAAAACTCATAGAAGTCTGAAACCATTCTTGCTAGTCTGACCCCTTGACCTTTTATTAGTGACTTCTTCTGATAGATAGGGTGAAAACTTGAAAAATGTAAAAGTGTATTGGAATAAGTGGGTTTCCTAAAAACTGTAGTTTCAAAACAACTTTCCATTCTATTTTTACTTATGGTGATGTCTAAATAATTAATTTTCTCATCCGAAATGGTATGGGAAAATTCCAAAAATCCTGTACTATCACCAGAAAACTCAAGGAATTTGTTTAACATATCCTCACTATCATTCCATAGGATGACGATGTCGTCCAAATATCGCCCATAATATTGCCAAAGTTGTGAATATTTACTGGTGAATACATATTCCTTCTCCCAGAATGCTAGAACTAAATTAAGAAAAATGGGTGCACAAATAGCCCCCATGGCTACACCTTTACATTGTTTGAATAATTGTACTTGAAATACAATAATGTTAGTGTCCAATACTAACTCCATGAGGCTCCTTAATTTAAGAATCCTATCATGCCCCATTTTTGTGTATTGACATAAATATGAATAAAACCATTCAGTTCCAGTATCATGTGGGATAACAGAAAATAAATCTTTGACATCAATTGTTACAAAGATTAAACTATGATTATACATATTTTTATTAATTTTCTTAAGTAAGTCCCATGAATCTTTTGCTATCCAATTACAGTCTTGTAAAATGTTTTTAATTGAATATCTATAAAACTGGCAATATAATATGTTTTTGAAGCCTTTGCATCAACAATGGGTCTAAGGGGGGGGGGGGGTTGTTAAGATCCTTATGTACTTTTGGTATACCAAAAGTAGTAGGAATTTTTGGATATTTTACTGTCATATAAGACCATTCATCAAATGAGATTTGTCTATTTAACAGAAGTTCTTCCAGCATGATGTCCACTTTCCTGTATGATATATTTTTCTCATTCACACTCATCTGACAATATGTATCAGTGTGAAGAAACGATAGCATTCTATCAATATAGGAATTAGTGTCCATTATAACTAATCCTCCCCCCTTGTCCGGTTTCATAATTCTAATCTTGTCATTATTACATAGATTTTTTAGTAATTAAATCTCTTTCTTGTCCAGATTATTTTCATCGTAGGTTGACCTACTACTGTTCTTAAATAACATGCGAATATCATAATCACACATTTTTTCAAACATCTGTACAATAGGGCATAGTGGAGGATGGAAAGTGCTAGACCTTTTACATATATTGTTGTTACCACTATTAATATTAATATCATGCAGTCCTTCTTTGAAGTAAAACTGAAAATTCAACTTTCTTGCATACATCTTTAAATCTATTAATGCTTCATCCACAGTCCCTTTTTTACTTGGCACAAAAGACAAGCCTCTTTCAAAAATATTTGCTATACTTTTGTCCAATATGCAGTCACTATAATTATACATTTTGAAGTCACCATTACTATTTGTAATAATCTGAACAGAGGTATCTATGGTGTCCCTTAAAACATATGGAGCTTCAATCAAGTCATTCACTGTGTTCAGTGTATTTATATCTGTAAAACCATTTTCCAAGAAGAGGCTTTCAAACATATCTAATACATTCTCCCCCTCCCCCTGCCTCTGTTGTTGTAGTTCGAATGATGTTGTCCCCTTCCCGCCCTCTGGTTCCTAATCCTTTCGGATCTCCTCAGAGGGGGAAACTCTAAAGGGTCCAAACCAAAGATATTTTCATCATCATTAAAACCATTAACATCACCAGGTTCCCCATCAGATACATGGCTATAGTCCTGGTACTGGTTATAGTTATTAGAAACCTTCTTATGACTGAAAGGGGTGGGGGTATGCTCTCTGTTCAGCATACTCCTTTTCATCCCTTCTAAGCTTTTTTTTCTTTTTTGTACTTTAAATCTATAATAAACTGATCAACATTCTTAAATATATTATCAAACTTTACTTTGTTAAACTTGAATAATAAGTCAGATTGTAAAATATTATTCACTTGTTTAATTCTGTCATTTAATTTTACCATTTTTTTATCATTATCAGTAATAAGGCAGTCCAAATGTTCACAACCATGTCGGTTAAATAGTGCAATCAGTTCCACATGAAGTTCTGAGTTTTTAACCAAACCTGATGGATATCGCCATAATCGGAGTCCTTTTGGCACCAGTTCTCTCCGTTTACATTCGCATAGATAACTATTTTCCAACTGCAATTTTCGATATTCAAATGTTAAACTTTCCAGGTCGTTAAGCTGCTCCTGAAATGAGCCATTGTTGTCCCGATGTTTAGATGGTGTAATACCCCATTCACAGTCCCCTTCTAGCCACTGGCTTAGGGTTTTCCATCCATTGTAGGTTAAATTGCTGTTAGGTACGCTTCCATTAGGGGAAAACCGTTCGTCCTCCCTCACTGAAGCGTTTTCTCTCCCTCGTTGTTGCCGTTGAGCTGGTGTGATGTCAAAATTGCATGACTCCTCCCCTGCGATACTGTTGTAGGTCCGACCAGGGCAAGCCACCTGTAATGCCTGCGAACCTTCCCTTTCACGTTGAGTAAGTTTCTCCATAAGAGAAACCAGATTTCCAACTGTGCAGTTCAGGTGATGTAAAGATGAGGCCAATGAACCAAGTGTGGGTGGATCTCCACTGTCTCCTCCTTCCATAATCTTCAAACAAAATAAAAATCAAAGCCACAAATAAACTAAAAACAGCCAGGAAAGAAAGACGAGATCCACAAAATCCTGTTATTTAGCGCTTTTGTTTTTTAATAAAAACTTCTTCAGAATACACATACATAGTGAACTAAACCCTTTTTATACAAATACACGGCTTCATAGTTGATAACATCATAATGAAATTACTTAAATTGAATTCAATTACTACAACCCCATTGAGATATCTAAAACATTAAATACATTGTTTTAAACCATATTACAATAAAAAACCTTAGAAAATACACTATGTTTTGTTCAGATCATAAAAATCCTTAATTTATTATACTTTTATTCAAAAATAACCTTCAGATTTTAATCTGAGAGTGGAACTGATTGATGTATTTGTGTTTAAACCTGGAAATGATGTTGCATTCGTTTTTAACTGCCATCTTAGTTCCCTATTTTCCAAAAAATCATTAAGGGGACCACCTCTATCTCCAACTGTAACTTGTTCTAATACTGAGAATCTAAAATCATGTCCCTCATTATTAATAATGTGCACTGCCAGAAAATTGTTTTAAATCTTATTTTTTAATATCATAGGAATGTTGATACATTCTGCTCCTAAGAGCATTAATAGTCTTCCCGATATAAAAACAAGGACATTGCGTGCATATCCCTATATAAACAACAGCCTTGCTGTTACAGGTAAATTTTTTCTTGTATATATTTTTGCCATAATTTGGGATAAACAACTCTGTGCCTTCTAGAATATGTTTACACTCCAGACAAAAAACACATTTAAACATTCCCTTGGGCCCAGAGTAAATCTCTTGTACCCTCTCTACCATGTTTTTATAGTAATGTCCTTCTTGTAAACAATATTAGGTTTTTTCCCCACAATATCCAAACATTCTTTATTAATATTGAATGCATTCCAGTTATGTTGAACAATTAACAACTGCGTACGTTTCTGCAAAAACCACAATGGAGCCATGTCAGCTCCAAATAAAGGGTGCATATGTGTCAGGCAGCATGCCAATGGCCAAATATGTGGCCATTGGCAAGGTACCCCAATGCAAATAAGCCCCGCGCAAACTGGCTGCGCTGTATAAAACATAAAAATGAAGGTTATAAACCCACAAATGTGGGTTTTATGCAATACATGGATTTACAATGCAGGGACCAGCAGACCAAAAACAACATGGCCACCATTTAGTGATTGCTAAGGGGGAAAGCTGAGTCTAAGACATGTAACTAAGCATAATAGGCAATCTGATGTAAATGAGTGTTACGATTCTGAGTTCCACTGTCACATAGCAAATGATCACATTCAGAGTAGTGTAAGAGATACATAAGGGGGAGGACTAGAGTAGGAGATAGGTGACATCACAGGGGGGAATGGTACAAAGAAATGCAGTTCATTGGAGGTAAGTGTTACATGACAGATGTCAGACACATATCATGGAAAGAGGAGTGCCACAACTTAAGCATGGGAAAGTCAAGAAATGGAAGGTGTACACTGTTGCTTACACCAAAGTTTTTTGCTGGGCGTGCATGCGCACGTGTGTGCACCATGAAGCGCGAGTAGGGCAGTGTGCGTGCGTGTAAGCCAGACTGAGCATGTGGGAGACTGTTGGCAGACTTGTAACACTGTTTGTGCTGGTGTGCGCGCGTTTTAACCCGAATAAGACGATTGTAAAATGTGTAAGCATGTTTGCGTGCGTGTAAGCCACTGTGAGCGTGTTTCTGCTGGTATGCACGTTGCTCCCCCCTGAGGAAACAGAAAGGAAAAAGGAAGCAACAGAATTAGTAGGAAGCTAGCAGGGAATACTGCTGGAGCTAGCAGGTGAAAACAACTAGAAGCAGGCAATTGCACAGGCAGAATAGTAGCTCAGCCAAGCACTTAGAACTCTGCAAACAGCAGTGCAGGATGTTTCTCTCAAGAGACACTTCAAGACAGGAGTAAGCTATTAGAAGTGAAAACTGAAAAAGCTGAACTCAGAGCAGAAATGCTAGGGGCTGCCATAGCTGTCATAAGGAGACAAAGGCTACTTGCTGAGGGTGGTGACAATGCAGATGGTGCCAAACAACCCACAGTGAGGAGACGGAGAAGAGTGTACAGGCCCAGGGTCACCTAACATGGGTTACATGAGCTGGAGATAGTAGAACGCTATAGAGTGGACAGAGACCTCCTGCAGCAAATTGTCGAGCTGTGCAGGCCATGCTTCACACACAGAACCAACAGAGGGGAACCCATCCCAGTGGAAACCAAGGTATGTGCTGGCATAAGAATACTAGCAACAGGTACCTTCCAGAGACCAACTGGTGATATGATGGGGATATCGCAGGCATCAGCCTCCAGGGTACTGCACCAGCTCCTGGATGCCATGTCAGCACATGTCAGTGATCATGTATATTTCCCCAATGCCCATGAGGTATTGGCCAGCAATATGCGTCTCTTCCAGCAAATAGTGGAATACCCTGAGGTAGTGGGTGCAATAGACTGCACGCACATATGCATCAAAGCACCAGTCGGTGAGCGGGGTAGGGCCTACATTAACCACAAGGGCTTCCCCTCCATCAACTGCCAGGTCATGTGTGATGCCCAGGGCATAATAATGAATGTGTGTGCTGGCTGCCCTGGGAGCTATCATGATTCCCATATCTGGCATTTGACGCAGCTGTACCAGACATTTGCCAATGGGGACATCCCACATGGACACCTAGTGGGGGATGCAGGTTATGCACTGGAGCTGTGGCTGATGACACCCATCAGAAATGCACACAAACCTGAACAGGAACTCCATAATGAGGCACACGCACAAACACGTAATGTAATATAGCGTGTGTTTGAGCTGCTCAAGTCATGGTTCCGGTGTCTGGACACATCTGGTGGAGCCTTGCAGTACTCACCAACTACATGTACCCAAATTGTCATGGTATGTGCTATGCTACATAATATGATCTTGCGAAAACAGCTGCAGCAGGACCAGCATAGGGCCGGGCCAAACAGCCCCCCACCATTGCCAAGGCCATCACAGGCAGAGCGTGACTCAGAGGAGGAACAACCTGAGCCTGCCCCAGTAGGCAGAAGGAGGCATGCCCAGTATGCCCCGGCCTTGGCAAAGAGGCAACGCATAGCACATACACTGGCTCAGTAGGAACCCTAGGAATGATATCCCTCTCTGACTCACTCATATAATAACATGGATGCCTAAAATGACATAACCTGCTCTCAAACATGTACAGGGAGTGTAATATGTGCATCCAACAGAGGCAGCCCTGCAGAACCACCTGAGGCATGAATGCCAAGTGTTAAGCAATGTAACACCATGTAGTATATGCACACTTGAGGACCCTGACTAACATCCTACCCTCACCAAGCATGATGCCACAATATGATGATGGGATAATCAATTGCAATAATTGGCTGAAGTATTGCAGTTAGTCAAAGGGGATCCAATGTGTGCCAGCCTGGGATGACATGCTCAGAATGACATGATGCTCCACCTGCTAGGGGTGGCGTGCACCTATCAGTCCAGGCCTTATGGATACTGGCAAAGGCTGTTGTTACCCAGAGCGTGCCCTGAATAGGTAAGGCTCAAAACACAAATCCACATCCATAGGTATCACAAGGGATAAGAACCTAGATGTAATTCTACCCAATGCCAGAAGTCTAAACAGCAAGATGCATGCTGTCTAAACTCACCCAGTATGGAGAATGTTGATATCTGTCCTGTAACAGAAAACTGGGTCAAGGCTCACAACAGCACCCTAACACTACCAGGTTACACCTCATACTGTGCTGTACAGCCTCATAACATGGAACAAGCTACAAAAGGAGGGTGACTAGCAATAATTGTCAAGGATAACCACACCCCCATGTTGGTACCACAACAAGAAGCAGCATGGACTAGCCATGGTCAAGCAACAGTGGCTAAAACTGCCTCCCAGTTTATAGCCTGCTACAGACTACCATCCTAACACCAGGAACTGCACCTGGCCTATGTTGGAATACATGAATATATCAAGCCCTCCAAACCACATTATATTGGGTGACTGAAAATACCCAGACATAGACTGGGAGCATTATACTAGCTCCAACACTGTAGGAGAAAAGTTCCTAGAATCCATAAACCAAAATGCCCAGGAACAACGTACCACTCCCACAAGAGGTGTAAGCATACTGGATGTGATAATCAGCAACATGGGTAATGGATGGCAAGATGAGAAGTGTATCCCTCACTGGTAATACCAGACCATAGAGTAATCACACTGGATATACACATCCTGACCACAGTCCCTGGCCAGAAAACCACAGTGAAAAACATGTGTAAAGCAAAAGTTGCACTCCTCCAAACTGATGCGGAATCCATTAAAGGCCCTGTGCAGGTGCAAAATATGGGCCACACCTCAGAACCTTTTATACAGGCATTCCATGAACACAGCCTGGAATGCTTGGATTATGCAATCCCAAATAAAAACAAGACACAATGCCATGCACGCAGGCATCTGGCATGCTGGACTCCAGCCATTACCAAATCATGCAAGAGAATGAGGAAGGTACTACATGATAGAGCAAACATAAAAAGGGAAGTAATCACTG
This sequence comes from Protopterus annectens, assembly GCF_019279795.1. NCBI lineage: Eukaryota > Metazoa > Chordata > Ceratodontiformes > Protopteridae > Protopterus > Protopterus annectens. The sequence goes on from NC_056735.1 coordinate 947,030,299, forward strand.
ATCAGTAGTATGGCAATAAAATATGTCCACACATACAATCCACTAAGGCCAGCTACAACAAGTTGAATCTGTGAATCCTGAGGCAATGTTACACCCGCCCCAAGTACACAGACAACCCTCAACTCCCCCCAAGAAATACAAATATATGTGAGAGATGCAACCATTTATCCAAACTGGAGGCTGAGCTCCCTCAACTCAGTACTGCCAAAACTAGTCAGGAGGAGAAGGTAACCACACACACACCACAAACCCAGTCCCACATAGACCTATCACAACTGCAAACCAAAGACATAAACACAGAAAAACATTCCCAGAGGCCCTAATTACAAACACACCACACCAACAGAGGCTTCCAAAGCAGACACCCAAGCAACCACAACCTCCACACATAGCACATGCAACACATAGTACACAAAGCTGGTGTGCCAAACAGTCACAGGCCAGAAGGAGAAACAACATGCCTGATACAGTTGAATAGGTGACTCCATAGTCAGACACACTGTTGCCCCGCTCACCAGACTGAACAAGGAAAAGGGTACAGTAAGCTGCCTGTAGGCTGCTACAATATGCCACATAACACAAGTATGCAGGTCACCCCAAAGCAAGTAGAAATATGACGCAGTCATTGTCCATGCTGGCGTGAATGACCTGAGATGTACCTCCCTGGACTACATGAAAAGAGACATAGATGAGCTCTCCGATTATGTAGTCCAGGCCGGTATGACACTGACCGTTTTCAGCATCCTACCCTCACCAAGAATGATGCCACAGTACAAACACAGAATGATCAGCTTTAACAAGTGGCACAATTACTGGTGTTATTCCAAGGGGATCTAATGTCTGTCTGCTTGGGATGTCATGCTTGACAAGCCACACTGCTGTTCCAGGGATGGCTTGCACCTGTTACCCCTGGGCGTCTGGATATTGGATAAGGCTTTTGCCACCTCTGTAGAGCCTTATGTAGGCAAGGCTGAAAAGACTAACCCACCACCCTAGAAAACATAAGTGGAAAGAAACATAAGGGTAATGCTGACCAATGCCAGACATTTAACTGCAATATGCATGCTCCTGAGGCCCTACCCAGTATGGAGAACATTGATGTCTGTGCAGTGACAGAAACCTGCTGCAAGCCTCCTGACAGCACACCAGCACTACCAGGTTCTACCTCATATCATGTGTTATGGCCCCAAAACCTGGACCAAAACATAAAAGGAGGGGGAGTATCCATATTCAGCACAGACACCCATACGTCCAGGTAACTGACAATGCACGAAGCAACGGAGACCACCCATGTGCACCTAATCATAGGCAAAACTGCTGTACAGTCTGTAGAATGCTACAGACCACACTCTCACACACAGGAACCCCACCCAGCCGTCCTGAAGACACTGGACAGTATGAATGTCCCACCAAATACCAAACAAGGTACTCACAAATTACCACATAGGTGGTAAACCATTATGTATGGAAGGAGTAATCAGGGACCTAGGGACACAAGTGGACGGTAACATGTTATGTGACACTCACATTGCCAATCTGGCTAGGAAGACTGTCTATATTGGACACCGTATCATGAAATGATTCACATCTACGTCAACAGAGGTCATTGTGCCCCTGTACTGTTCTCTTATCAGACCCATAATCTAGTACAATGCCTCATTTGGGATGTACCTTACCTGACACCTGCAGCAGTTAGAAAGACTTCAAAGGTACCTCACCAAGAGGATATAGGGTCTCAAATATATGTCATATGCTGCCTGGCTGTAGACACCCCAGCTGAATGCAGTCACATACAGCCTACACAGAGGCATTGTATGCCTGTTGTACAAGGCCATGTCCAACACAGGAGTAGTGGACATGCTCCACCCCAGAAAAAACAAAAAAGCCATCAGAGCTGTGAGAGTGAGAGATGTCAACCTCAACACATAATGAAATAGGATGTGTTGGAGGGACAGATACATAACCCAGAGGCTCCCTACACCCTGGAATAGAATCCCACTCCATGTTAGGCAGAGGTCCTCACTGACACTCTTCAACAGGAATCTTGCCAAGTGGATGGATGATCGTAGATGTACACTGGGGGTCTTCACTGTGTCACGTCCAGACAGAGGCACAGTAAATTAAATCATAAATGGCCATAATATTCACATAGCAAGGGGTGGCGAAAGCCACACACACTCTGGCTAGGCTTATAAATGCACTAGGGTGGATAGCCTAGTATGAACCTATGAAGATACAAATTGTACAGGACACTAAGGATAATCACAAGGCTTTCTCAACTGATGGTAGGAACCTTGTTGGGAATTCACGGATATGCTCTGTATCACTCAAATATTACAAACAACATACCAAACACACACACATATTGCCAACATACAACCTGACGGGTGCAGTGCAGCCCCCCCCCCCCAGAATGCAAAATATCTATCCCAGCAGACTTCTGGACCCCTGACATTGCAGATGCTGAGGTAACAGCCAGCATCTACAAAGCAAAACACACAGCAGCAATGGTATGAGATGGTGTCCTGGGCTGAGTCCAACATGAACTCCAAGAAGAATGGAATGCCAAATCACACTACTGCTCAATGTCAGCCTTACCACAGGATATGTACCCAAAGAGCAGTGTACAACAACAGTGGTCCTTCTCAACAAAGGTGTTGCCTGAATGGATACTGCAACCTACCACCCCAGAATCCTGACAAGCTTGGTCTGCACAGCTATGGAAAGGATCAGCATGTACTGTAGACATAAAGATATTGGGGACCTACTGACACCAGACCCTACCCAGTGTGGCTTTCTTAAGTGCAGATGCTGCCCTGTAAACATGTTTGACTCATTCGAAACAGTCATTAAGGTCATTGATGAGGGCAATGTGGTCCACACAGCGTAGCTGGACCTTGCAAAGGCTTCCATACAATACCCCACGTGTTCATTATAGATAGGCTCACCAGCTTAAATATAAATCCCTATGTCAGTAGAGGGGTTGCAAACCAGACCAAGGACAGAACTGACATGGTCAGACATGCTGCAGCCATGTCAGACTACAAACCAGATATAACTGGCATACCACAAGGCTTGGGCCTGGGACCTCCCTCGTTTGGAATATATGTCCCATAGGTACAGGCCAACATGGAAGGACTGTGTCTGAACATGTTTGAAGAGGACTACAAACTGGCCACCATATCTGACCCTCCAGCTGACACAAGCATCCCACAAAAGGGCCACATAGAAACAGACAACTGGTGCCATAGCCATGTCAGCAAGCTAATTGCAGAAAAGTGTATAGTCAACCCCTGTGGATATACAGTAAGTGCCCACCAATTACCACATAGGTGTTAACCCATTAAGTACTTAACATGTAATGAGAGACCTGGGGACACAAGATGATAGATATCCTGCATTGGACAAACATGTGGCTGTAGTGGTTACAGAAACATACCATATACCCACCTATCATGAAGGTTGTCAGATCTAGATAAGGGGAGGTCATTGTGGCTCTGCAGTCATCCTTCATCAGCGTTACAATTGACTACAATAGCCCCTGTGGGATGTACCTCAGCAGACACCTCCATCAACTGTAAAGTCCCCAAAAGTACCTCACCAGGAGTATCAAAGAGCTTGAACAGATGCCATGTGTTGCCTGATTAAACAAACTGCAGCTCCACACACTGCCATACTGCCCACCCAGAGGCAAGTTGTGCCTGATGTATAAAGCCATGTCCAAGCTGGAATCAATGAACATGCTGCATCTTGTACAATCTGAATGGCAGTGAGCTATGCACATGAGAGACCTGGACCCCAGCACTGACATACATAGGACAAGCTGTACTGAATGTTCCATAACACAGAAGCCACCCCCACTCATGAGTAAACTCCCAGTACAGGTTAGCCAGAGAGTCACTCATTGACTCTCCTCAAGAGGAATCTTGATGAGTGGATGGGAGATGGTAGGTTTACCCTGGGTATCACTGTTATGTCACGGGTAGACAGAGGCACAGTATGCTAACCATGACATATGTCATGGCAAACTCCACTTACAATGTGTGTTGAAGGACAAACACACTCTCCGACTAGCATTAGAAATGGCCTAGGGCACATCGCTAGTGTTTGCCAATGTACACCTATGTTGTGGAATACACTACCAATGTTGGACAAGCCTGGTTTAAGTAGTTCATATATGAACATAATGCAACATGGTCAGATGTGCACAACTGGCCCCGAATCAGGCTGTTGTGCTCACTATGAAAATGTAAAGCAGTGATAGGACTAAAGGCCATGATACTGTCCACCACAGTGAAAGTACTGAACCAGTACACTATGCGGTACTACAATGTTAGGTCAGTATGAAAGGATGTTGACAACTGTATGCAAAATACCCCATGCAAACCCTGCAGGCAGAGTATAATCCCTGTTGTGTTCAGACACAAAGCAGTTGGACAGTAACTACACAACATGACACACAACACACAACCATAAACGTGAGATATTGTTGAAGTTCACACTCATCCACAAATGTGGTGGGCTGCAGAGTTCAACATATGGAAAGCTCACACTGGGCATGCTCGCACACTTTGATAAATGAGACATATGTCAGACAACATGCCGTGGGAAGCCTGAACTGGGCATGCTCACACACTTAGGCCAAATCTCAGTTTAGCATTTGGCCACACATATCTGGTATTTGTACATGTTATTCCAGGAACCAACCACATTACAGCAATCTGCCCAGTGCACACAGTTAAATGACTACAGAGACATACGTGATATAGTGGATCCCTCCCATATTCAAACATCTTTCACAGATACACAAGTTGTTCATAGAAACAGGGAATGCTATGGCAATAAAGACCTGCAAACAGTCTATCAGCAACAAATATTGTGCATCTGACAATTAAACATATGAGTGTAGGGAATGACAGCTTAGCCAGAGTGTGCTTGGCGTCTGCCACCCCAGTACAGTAGGCTACTGTGCCACTGTAAAGTAGATCACATAAGGCACCGTGTGAGGCTAGTGTGCTGTGCCTCTGTCAAGCAGGGACACAGTGGAGATCCCAGGGGTTGAATTTGCTAAGCCACATCCATGTTGTTGGTGTGTGCTGGAAGAGGGTTGCTGAGGACCTGTAACAGTAAGTGGGCATCAATAACAGACTGAGGGGAGCCTTATCTGCATTGTATGGACAATTTCACTGTCAACACTTTGTCGTGATGATTATGAGGGATTGAAGTGTCGTGCCAGTACTGTTCAGAGATGTCCTCCCTCTGTGGGCTGCTGCTCTGCAATGTATTACCTCACTCTGTCTGTTGTGGAGCAGTCATGGGTATATTTGGGATAGCATGATCAATGCAAACCTTCCACATGCTCATAGAATGCAATTGTCAAGGATTATGCAGAGTGGCCTGTATACTCCCCCAGCATGGATCCTTTGAAGTCTTCCACCCCAGTCTTCACAAGTGTAAAGTCTGCTTTTGATAAATACACTTTGTTTGCAGTGACAACCTTGCCTGGGGGTGGGGATGGGATATGGATGTCCAGGGAAAGGTGGGTATGGCTAGATATAAACAATGGTGATCTACCTCTGGTGTGGAACAGTGAGTACCCATGTTGCAGATGGTCAGGCGCAATATGTATTCCCCCTTGTGGCTGTGGTGAGTGGTCCTGCCATAGCACATGGACTCACAAATTGTAGTGGCTGTAGGGTAATATTGTAGAGGCCTGAGTAGTTCCCACACACAACATACCTGTACCTGACGTTAACAACTGGAATGGTGTATGTGAACACCTGCATATCTTGGCACTGTTCCCAGGGAAGCAAAGTGTGTGTCCTGGATGTGGAAGGGGTGGTCCGAACTGGTTGTGTTGTATGTTACAGGTACTGTGGTCAGGAAGCATGGTATAGAATATAACCTGCCAGTGCGATGTGCATATCTGACCCTGAAGTAGGTGGCTGCAAATGCATATATATTCTATCCCCCACCTGACAGGTAGTACTAGATGTACATACCTCTGTAGAAATAATGATGTCAGCCCCCTATAAATACTGCAGGTGCAGAATCGATGCCCAGTAATTCGGATAGTGCGCTCTGCTGATGCGTCTCCTTCACGTGTCATACTATAGTTAGGGGTCTGAATCCTGCAAATGCTGAGTGTGTGTGTGTGTGTGGGTGAGCAGGGTTGGTGTGTCTGTAAGTCTGTGTGAAAGCAATGTCCCTTTTGGCAACTGGGAAAACACACTACAGGATGCACATTCCCCTTTCTAAACACTGATGATGTCAGCACCCTATAAGTACAGCAGGAGAAGGGCAACCACCCCCATAATGCGAATAGCACGCTCCACTAATGCGGCCGTCTCGAGTGTCATAACATAGTTAGGTAGGGGTTTGAATCCTGCAAATCCTCACTGTGTGTGGAGAAGGGTTAGTGTGTGTGCAATTCTGTAAGAAAGAAATGTCCCTTTTGGCAACTAGGAGAACACACTACAGGATGCACATTCCTCTTTCTAAACACTGCTGATGTCAGCTCCCTATAAGTAGAACAGGAGAAGGGAAACCTCCCAGTAATGAAAATAGTGCTCTCTGCTAATGCGTCCTTCTTGAGTGTCATAACATAGTTAGGTAGGGGTTTGAATCCTACAAATGCTCTGTGTGTGGGGGGGTGAAAGTAGGGTGTGTGCAATTGCATGTGTGAAAGAACTGACCCTTTGCCAACCAGTACAACACACCAGCTGCTGCATATTCCAATCTCTACACAGAGATGATGTCAGCACCCTACAAGTACAGCGGAAGAGGCCAAATCTCCCCGTAATGCAAATAGCATGCTTTGCTACTGCGTCTCTCACTACTGTCATAGCACAGTTGGTTATGGCTTTGAATTCCACACATGCCACATGTGTTTTTGTCACACAGAATGCCCATGTGTGTGGGTTGTTGTTTACAATGATGCATGACATTGATTAAACCAGTAATGGCAATGGACACAGATGATGTATGTGTGTGCCAAATACACATATGTACCTGTGACCTTCAATAGTTCCCATGGGTCATACCAGCCTGTGCCACATGCTCAGAGAGGTTTTCCATGTTCCCTATCATGTAGTCCAGGGAGGTACATCACAGGTCAGCCATAGTGGCATGGACAATGACTGAGTCATATGTGTCCATGCCTCTGACTGACCTGTATGCTTGTATTATGTCGTGGACCATAGTGCCCCATGGGCATATCACTGTGACCTTCACCTTGTCCAGCCTGGTGAGTGGAAACTCACTGTAACGGACAATAAAGGTACCTAACACAACTGTAGCAGGTGTGTTGTCTAGCCATACAGGCTGTGACTGTTTGGCACACAGGATTTGTGTGCTATGAGTTGCATGTGCTGTGTTCTGGCTTAATGTATGCCTGTGTGCCAGCTGCAGAGGTGTCTGCTGCTCAGGCAGGATGCTATTCTGAGGCTCCACGAATGGCCCAGTGTGTTCACGTGTTTGGATTGCTGTCAGTGTAGGTCTGCATCAGACTGGTATTGTAGTCACTGTAGTATGTCATGCCAGTACTGGGTTCGGAGTGCTTAGTCCCCAGTTTGGCTATGTGGTTGCATCTCATACATGTGTTGTACGTCCATGTGTAGGGGAGAGGGTTGAATGTGTATATGTGGCAGCTGTAACATTGCCACATGACCCACATATACCACAACTGTACCATAGAGGTGACTGACAAGTGACCTTTGCACATGCTACCATAGTATTGTGATTGCCATGGTGATTAACAGCACATAGGGCCAATGGAGAACAAGGTACATAGGTTCATAGGTTCATACTAGGCTATCTGCCCTAGGGCATTTATAAGCCTAGCCAGAATGTGTTTGGCTTTCGCCACTCATTTTAAATTAATTTGCTATGACCTTTTCTGAGGTTAGTATACTGTGCCTCTGTCTAACAGTGACACAGAAGTGATACCCGGGGTAAACCTATGATCTCCCATCCACTCATCAAGATTCCTCTTGAAGAGTGTCAATGAGGGACTCTGCCTAACCTGGACTGGGATTGTATTCCAGAGTGAAGGGAGCCTCTGGGTTATGAATCTGTCCCTCCAGCATGTCCTACTTATTTCAGTGCTGAGGTTCAAGTCTCTCGAGCGCGTAGCTCGATGGGATTTGGATATTCTGAGGTGCAGCATGTCCATTAATTCTGGGTTGGACATGGCTTTATACATCAGGCACAGATCGCCTCTGAACAGGCGGTATGCCACTGAGTAGAGCTGGAGTTTCTTTAACCGGGCAGCATATGGCATCTGTTTGAGCCCTGTGATCCTCTTGGTGAGGTACTTTTGGGGTCTTTCCAGTTGCTGCAAGTGTCTGGTAAGGTACATCCCAACAGGGACATTGTACTCAATTATGGGCCTGCTGAGAGATGAGTAAAGAGGCACAATGACCTCCCCTGATCTAGATGTGAATCCATTCATGATGAGGTGGGCTATATAAAATGTTTTACTAACCACTTTGGCCACGTGGTTGTCAAATGAGAGATTGCTATCAACTTGGGTCCCCAGGTCCCTAATTACTTCTTCTGTACTTAATGGATTACCACCTATGTGGTAATTTGTGGGCACTTTGTTTATGCCAAAGGGGATGACTATACACTGTTCGGCATTTAGCTTGAGGCCATGGCTCTGGCACCAGTTGTCTGTTTCTATGAGGCCCTTTTGGAGGATGCTTGTGTCAGCTGGAGAGTCGATTATGGTGGCCAGTTTGCAGTCATCTGCGAACTTGGTCAGCCACAGTCCTTCCGTGTTGGCCTGTACCTCCGAGAAATATATACCGAACAAGAGAGGTCCCAGGACTGAGCCTTGTGGGACACCACTTGTAACTGTTTTGGAGTCTGACATGGCTCCAGCAATTCTAACCATGTGGGTTCTGTCCTTGAGCCAGTTTGCAATCCATATAGTGACATAGGGGTTTATATTTAAGTTGGTGAGCATCTCTATAATGCCTGAGTGGGGTATTGTATCGAAGGCTTTTGCGAGGTCCAGGTAGGCTGTGTGGATCACCTTCCCCTCGTCAATGGCCTTGGTGACTCTTTCAAAGAAATCAACCAGGTTAAGAGGCAGGATCTGCCCTTAACAAAGCCGAACTGGGTAGGACCCAGTATCTGTAGGTCCCCAATATCTTTATTTATGAGGTCCATGATGATCCTTTCCATAGCTTTGCAGACCAAGCTAGTCAGGCCTATGGGGTGATAGTTTCCAGGATCTGTTGAGGCACCACCTTTACGGAGAGGGACCACTGTTACTGTATGCCACTCTTTGGGCAAATATCTTGTAGTAAGGCTGAGATCGAACAATAGTTTTATGTTTGGGTTTAGCTCTTCTTGGAGTTCATGTAGGACACAGCCCGGGACACTGGTCCCATTGATGCTGTGTTTTTTGCTTTGGAGAGGGCGGCTCTTACCTGAGCATCTGAGATGTCAGGGGGGCAGCACTCTGCTGGGATAAATATTTGCCCTTTTGGTGTGGAGGGGGGGAGAAGTTTGCGCTAAACCTGTCAGCTAGGATGTTGGCAATGTCTGTGGGTTCGGTGTTTCTTTTGTCATTTTGGACTAATTCTGAGCATATCTGGGAATTACCACCCAGGTTCCTAACATAACTAAAGAAAGACTTGTGATTATCCTTAGTGTCCTGTGCAATTTCCTCTCGAAGCTGGCCTTAGACAATTTTATGAGTGCCCGTAGTTTTTTGCTAATACTAATCAGTGATGCCTTCCCTTTTTGGGATTTTGCTCTATCATTTAGTAGCTTCCTCCTTCTATTGTATAGTTTGTTTATGGCTGGGGTCCACCAGACAGGACGTCTGCCTTTGGAGGATTGGGTCTTGGTTTTATTTGGGACCGCATGATCCATGCATTCCTGAAGGTGTCCATAGAATGCATTTATAGAGGATTCTGCGGTCTGGGCCGTATTTTCCACAGGCCCGGGGGCTTTGAAGGATTCCACCTCGGTTTTGAGGACTGTCAATTTGCTTTAGAGAAGGTCTTCACTGTGGTTTTCTGGGCAGGGGTTGGGGTTGGGATGTGAATATCCAGTGAGATTAGTTTATGGTCTGATCTTACCAGTGAGGGATACACATCTGGTCTGGAGCATTGAGTCCCCATGTTGGTGATGATCAGGTCCAGTATGTTTTCCCCTCTTGTGGGAGGGGTAACAAGTTGTTCCATAGCATTTGAGTTTATAAATTCTAGGAACCTTTGGGCTAGGGTGTTGGAGCTAGAGTAATGCTCCCAGTCTATGTTTGGGTAGTTGAAGTCGCCCAATATAATGGTGTTTGGAGAGACCTTCATATTTTCCAGTGTTCTCAGGAAGGCCAAGTGGGGTTCCTGGGTTTGGGAGGGTGGTCTGTAGCAGGCTATAACCTGGAAGGCAGTTTTACCCACTGTTAGTTGCACATGGATAGCCTCTGATGCTTTGTGCTTTGCCACCAACCTGGAGGTGTGGGTATCTTTGATGAATATCGATACTCCCCCTCCTTCTGTGGTTCGGTCCAAGTTTTGGGGCCGAAAAGCATGGTATGAGGTATAACCTGGTAGTGCTGGGGTGCTCTCGGTAGCCCTGAACCAGGTATCTGTTACTGCACAGATATCGATGTTCTCCATGCTAAGGAGAGTTTCTAATGCGTGCATCTTGAGGTTTAGACTTCTGGCGTTGAGTAGCATTACTCTTATTCTTATCCCTTGTGATACCTATGGAGGTGGGTTTGTCCTTTGAGCCTTGCCTAAAAAAGCTACTATGGGGGTAGCAAGAGCCTTTGCCAATATCTGAAAGCCCAGGGGTGACAGGTGCAAGCCGTTCCTAGCGGAGCAGGTGGTTCAACAGAATGTGAGTATGTGAGGGTGTAGTGTTTGTGATTAGTTAGCACTGGCATATATGACTGCTCACATGGACAAATGCCAGGTAAGTCATATGCTTTGTGTCACAGGCAATGTGCATGTGAACAGGACAAACAGTGACGTTCTGTCAAGTGAGACATACATATAGTAAGCTATGCAGATGTCACTAGGAGTCCACAGAAGCTCTGTAACTCTGCATTGCAGGTGGGATCAGTGTTACAGGGTAACTGCAAGCAAACATGCATGCAAACAAAGCTACAGTAAGCAGGGCTGCATGTAGTCCATTGTACAACAAACAAGCTGTACCACTTCCAGTAGGTAACAGTGCAAATATACAGGCACTATACACATGTACATGGAAATACACAGGTCAGATGGCTAGGGTCCAGTCTCAGCGCGCACAAGTGTACAGACCATGTACCGTCAGGATGTACAATAACTGAATGGAAACCCAGGTGCTCATACCTGCAGTAATACACATGTCAAATAACAGACACTGAGCCTTCACTCAGTTGTTCCATAATTAGTAGGATGTATGCTACCTGGCCTGCCACCACAGTACCCCTGACATGTATGGGGACTCTCCCTCCTGTGACAGTTAGTTTTGTGTGTTGGGGCTGTCTAGCATGGTATGAGATGTGAGCGTGCAGTGCTAGTGTGCTCCTGTGTGTCCTGTACCAGTCGTGTAATACTGCACACATATAAACATCCTCATACATCCACATTGCAGAGTCCAGTGTGGGCAACATGCCACTTGCAGTTTACATGTCCATCATTGCATATCAATATTTTCATTATCTTATCCCCTGTGCTACCTATGTATGTAGCCTTCTGTTGACATCCTTACCACCAGTATGCCAACATGTGCAGATGATACACTATGGTACTTACCATGGGTGTAGACAACACTACATGACAATCATACCCTTACTGCATCAGGCATGCTGGGATATACCCACAATTATATCAGCACACAGTACTGTTAACAACATGATACTATTACTACATGTCTATGTAGTCACCCTGTGCATCAGCAACATGTTAACCTGTACCTGCACGGATGTTACAGATTGCAGGAGGTGGCACAGTTTCATCATATGCACAGGGTGTGAACTTGGTATGCCTGAGTCAGCCACCAATACCACCAATTGACATGTATGTGTATGTGTGTTGGTGAGGGACAGCAGTACAAGGTGGGGCAATGTTGATGCAGTGTGTGCGTGTGCGTAGCCCTAGGTGTTGTCAATTTGCATGTGTGTATGGATGCACACAGTTCCACCTCATGGCTGCCATATACTGGTGTTTGTGGACAGCCACAGACTGTACCTGCCAGGTCATACAGATCAGTGTCTCTGGCCATGGACACAGTACCTGTGCCTTGCAGGGGTGCTACGGACCGTATCCGGTACCAACCCAGACTGGGTACTGTCATCAAAAGCAGGTGTTCATTGACTGGGCACAGATCCCTGTTGGGCCTGGTCAGAGCCACATGCATGTGGTCTCCTGGGGCGGTCTGATGACAGCACAGACCCAGCATTGCTGGGTCTGCTGCTGGCACTATGGGGGCAGTCGCGGCCCTGTTGTCGTCTGCGACGACTGCCAGCTACTGCTGTTGCTGGCATACACCCACGTCGATGCCTCAACCGTCCACCATCACCCTGGCTCATGGACATGTAGTTGTGGAACCGGTCTAATATGTCCCCACAACATCTGTCTATGACATCGGTGAAATTACGGATGGCAGCCGCAATGTCACGCATACTGTCAGTCATGGCTGTGCGACATGCTGTCAGCTCCCTCAGACCCTGTCTGGTGTACCGTTCCATATGTGACTGTGCCTGCATGACAGCCCGAAACATAGCTGAGGTTGTAAGACCTCTGTGGGCATGTCTGACAGGGGCAATACGCCCACGGATGCTCCCATGAGAACCCCTGGACATCTGTCAGTGTGGTACCATCTCAGGGCCATGCCCATGGCTGCTGTGTGGGGATGCATGTGCCACAGATACCACATTACCCTGGTCAATGCCCACTGTATCCTGTCCATCACCTAGGGACATTGGTGACAAAGGGTGTATTGGCAGGATTACTGTGCGCATTGATGGGGTTGACAGATGTGTAGTGTCAATTGGCTGACCAATGACAGACCCTGGCATACCTTCCTATGCCATTACACAGATGTCATCATTATCAGTACCCATGGCACCTGATTCAGGTTCCCTGCTGCAAGACACCAGAGAAGCACCAGAACCTGTGGGAGGGAAACAGGAAACACAGTTTACAATGTCTACACAATATTACCAGTGATGCACACATCCACACATGCACAGGTCCACACATGCACACATGCACACATGCACACATGCACACATGCACAGGTGCACACATGCACACGTGCACACATGCACACATGCACAGGTGCACACATGCACACAGTTGCACACATGCACACTTGCACACAGTTGCACACATGCACACAGTTGCACACAGTTGCACACTACTCAGTATGCAAGATATCAACACACAGACACAGACACACCTGCATGCATACACAGAGCACTACTCAGTGAGCCTAATATTACTATTACTATCAAGACTATTAAAGGTATTGTTAATACACACTCACCAGCATGGATAGGCTGCATTGCTGTTACATCGGAGGGACCTGCAGAAGTGAGGAAACTAATGTCAGTGGGCACAACTGTGCCATTGTTACTGAGTATGATACAGGTCAGTAGTACAACAGTTGCCTTTCACAGGTCAGCTGCTGATATTGAGAATACCACACTTGCACATTAAATACTATGATGATAGCTACAAACCAAGGACACACCTCACACATGCATTAACTACCAGTGTACACAACAGTCAACTATACATATGGCATATTACCTGCACGCTCGTAGTCTTGCTGCTGCGTGGCTCCAGCCTCCATCATAATGCATGTCTTCTGCTGCTGTTGTTGTTGGCGGGCTGGAGCCACAACACTTATGAGTAGTCCCTCCAGTCTGGTGAGTGGGGGATGTGTAGCCACCCCACCACCTGTGGCAACCTGTTGTCTGTGGATATCCGACACACGCTGATGGACATTTCTGATTAAATCACTGCAGTGATGTCGTACCTGCTCATATGCCCTATTATGCGTGCCTATGTCATTTACCCGACGGACCAGGTTTTGCCACAGTGCAGCCCGCTCCTGCTGATTCTGGCTGGTGCGGGAAAAGAGTATTGCATAATCCTGCACCAGGCTCTGGTGTATCTCCTCATCCTCAGCTGCTGAGTAAGCTGGATTGTGCTGGTGAGCCATAGTCCTGAAAAAGGAAATAACATAATATCAGCTAAATATGTCAACAGAATTTGGCACACATACTACATATGCTACTCGACTGTTGTGATACAACATATCTCACATATATAGCATCTGTCTGTCTATTGGTGGATACACATGTAAATGGCCAGGTATCAGTGCTCAGCCAACAACTGTGCAACAGTACCTGGCACACTCCATATGACATACTACCAAACCCCAGCAGTCAGAACACTGATTCAGGTCCAAAGCACCTCCTCACTCTGGGAGTTTGTATCAAGGTACTGTATGGGGTACATCATCAACTACTGTGAGCTGACCACAGACTAATTGCCCTGGATATACATATCCCACCTCCACCACCAGCACAAACGACTATAGTGAATAACATTTCAAATGCAAACTTTACACTTTGTAACAGTGACATGGTATCCTTTCAACCCACTGGGCCAGTGGAAGACACAACCCACAATGCTGACCCCTTCACAAATTATTTCTATGGACATCTCCGAGAATGCATGGATCATGCAATCCCATATAAGACCAATACACTCTCCACAAAGGGACAGCATCCTGTCTGGTGGACCCCAGCCATAGACAGATTGTATAACAAAAGATGGAAGATACTGCAAGACAGAGCATAATTCCATAAAGGGAAGGCATGTCTGATCAGCACTAGTAAGCAGCTATTTTCTCACATACAAACATCCATGGGCAATTTTGAGAGGGAAATCAACAGGGACACTACAAATAACCACAAGGCCTTCTTCAGTTATGTTAGCAACCTGGTCAGAAACCCTGCATTATGCTCATAGTTAGTACACAACAACAAATAATTCCCTGAACACACAGATATTGGCAACATTGTGGCAGACAGGTTCAGTGCAGGTTTCCCCCCTCCCTCTCCCCAAAATAAGACATAGTTATCCCAGCTGACTGTAACCTCCCTGTCATCACAGATGTCCAGGTGAGAGCCGCCCTCAGGAAAGCAGGATACACAACATGAATGGGACCTGATGGTATCCCCGGTTGCATGCTACATGAACTCCAAGAGGAGCTAAACACACATATAGAAGTGCTATGTAACACTAGCCTGACTACAGGATATGTACCTGTACACTGGCGCACAGCAGCAGTGGTTCCACTACACGAAGGAGGCACCTCTACATACCAATACAATACAACACAATACAATACATTACAATACAATACAATACAATATGCTATTGCCCCTGGGACTACAGCAGCATACTGTTCTGCTACCCTGACCATTGTGACACGTGATGTGATGGTACCTGCTGCTGTCAACACAGGGTGACTTATATGGCATATTACCTATCTGACTAACATTCAGCAGGGGTATGTGTGACATGTACTCATGGGGAGTCTTGCTTCTTAACTCTGTGTGGTTTATTGCAGGGTATGTCTTATCTGTGAGTAGGAACCTGTACCTCCACCATGTGCTCTCTATTGCAGTGTCACAGATGACACACAGCAGTCATTTAGGTTGTGGATGGTGTGAGGTGTTACTATGGTGGTTGGACATCTGTCATGGGTGTGACTTAAGTATGTAAATCCAGGAGTTGTAAACTCTATGTGGGTAGTATGTGTGTACTCTGTGGTGTTGTCAGTCACTGTGCATTGGTAATGTGTTTGAGTGCATTGTCACAGTGTTGTACATGTCACTGTGTCCTTCTCCATATCTGTAGCTGTTATGTGAGGTACATACCGTGGCAGCCATTATGTGGTGTGGACGGGTACACTGACCTACATGTCCATAGCTGACACACCATGTCTGCTGACACATACCATGTGCAGGTATTCCAGGAATAGTGTGCCACTGTGAATATCCTTGGGGGGACTATTGTACACATTTATGACCCTGTCTACCCCTGACACATGCAGTGGTGGGCAGCCAATCACATATCTGGTGGTTACTGGTGTAGGTGATTTGAAATGGGGTATGGTACTCCAGTTTTGACACTGGTGTTCACTCCATGCCTTTGTCACCAGGCACCTGTTGCAATACATCTGTACACATGTGCCTCACTCAGAATATATATACATCTCTCTCTCTCTCTCTCTCTCTCTCTCTCTCTATATATATATATATATATATATATATATATATATATATATATGGATCTACCTTACTAGATCGACATGTTAAATGACCGAAAATGACTTCACCGACGCCAGAAGATTGACAGTTCACAAACACGACAGTTCACAAACACGACACCTCATACACTCGACACATCATACCAACAAACAAAACAAATCCCTATCCAAAACCCACACACACAACACAAGCACACCAAAATCCTTACAAACCAACACTAACCCATACATACACAACTATCTACAACCCTAACCCAAACCCTTACCCTAAGGTCCGTCACTATCGCACACTCACCCAACCCGCGCCCTAACCCTAACTCACCTATCCCACCCCTACCCCTACACACCGTCAACATCGACACTTACCTTACTCGCACCCTTACCCAACCCGTGCCCTAACCCTAACTCACTTAGCCCACCCCTACCCCTACACACCGCCAACATCGCACACTTACCTTACTCGCACCCTTACCCAACCCACGCCCTAACCCTAACTCACTTATCCCACCCCTACCCCTACACACCGCCAACATCGCACACTTACCTTACTCGCACCCTAACGTCCGTCACTACCGCATACTTACACATCCTTTCCCCATAGCAGTGTTCTCAGCGTCGGTGTCTTCCTCTGTCGGTCTTCTGCCTTGTCGATCTTCTGGCGTCGGTGAAGTCGTTTTCGGTCTTTTAACATGTCGATCTACTCAGGTAGATCCATATATATATATATATATATATATATATATATATATATATATATATATATATATATGTATATAGATATATCTATATGTATATATATATATATATATATATATATATATATATATATATATATATATATATATATGTCTGTATACATATACACATATATATATTGATGTACATATATTGCTATAGATATGGAGATAGGGGGGGTTTGACAGAGAGGGGGTGAGAGTGACAGAGGGGGTGGGACAGGGGGAGTGTGAGATCGTCATATGCAGTCATACCTGTAGATAGTCAGATCTGTCTGTCTATGTATATGTATCTACATATATCTATATCTGCATGTGTGTATTACATATATATGTTTGTACATATTCTATCTATCTACATCTGTCTATGTATTCCTACATCTCTCTCTATGTATGTATACGTATATGCATATTATATATATATATATATATATATATATATATATATATATATATACATACATACATATATTGACATACATACGTATCCATATGATAGATAGGTATATCAACATGTTTGTTTACAAAACTGTATACACACACTAACATACTGCTAAACATACATAACTGTGAAACCTACTTTGTACATTGCACTACAACCTACATTCAACCTACATTGATATGTGCACATAGATGCTCTCACATACATATGTATGTACAGCCTTCACTGATAGTTGCTGTATGTCCCCTGCCCTTTGCACATCTTCATATACATATGGATACAGACCAATGACACATATGGAGGGTTCACAGTATGTAGACTTTTATAGTATTACTTTACATTACCTGTGTTTGTCACAGCTGCTTGTGTTGCCGTCTGGTTTTGTGTCCTGCTGCTCCACTTGCCAGTTGTCAGCTTTCAGGTGATTGTTGCTGACCGGTTTTGTTTGTGTATGTTTATTTTTTTTTTCTCTGTCTCTCTCTCTCTCTCTCTCTGCTCTCCCTACCTCCACAGGGTGCAATGAAAGTATTGCATGTGTGGACTGGGAGTACAGCATGCTTTTGTAGGTATCTGCATATGTCCATGTGATGGCCTCTGCACCAATTGTTAGCCAGCATTTGTCAATTGCATGCAGCCAGTTGTGTACTGATTGCAGTTCTCACTGTGATTTCAGGACAGTGCTATAAAAAGCTATGTGAGATAGGCATAGCCCTTTCAGATTTTAAGGGCAGGGACCATGCTGGTATGCTGTGGACACTGTTCTGTGAGTGTAAAGGTTAGTATCTCTCTCACATTTCTGGCTGTGTTGTAGATTAACATTTCTCCATTCATTTCCCCAGTTTCCTCTACTAAGTGTGTATGTACACTGACACCTAAGACTACTACTACTGTTAATGTGTGTGTGTGTGCTTTCCTGTGGGACATGTGGTGTAACTGGTGTATAGCAGTGGCTCTTGCACTTTGTTGCTATAGCTTCAATATTTGCCCTTTACATTCACTACTTGTATGCCTGCTTGGTGTCTTGACTGTAGTGTGTTGCTGTGGCTTTCCTATTTTCCATGTACATTCACACCTTGGAATGCTTGCTATATCTGCTAGGGTGTTACTGCATGCAGTGTGGTCTCGCCATGGTGTGGGCCTTGACATCTATTAGTGTATTTGAGTATGCTGCTGAGCAGGCCCCAGAGACTCTCAGGTGCATCTTTTATCTGCCTTATGGAATGGTACATATCAGTGGGGTACACCCATTAAATTGTCTGGTATTCTGCAGTTGTGACTGTGGGATAGCATGAGCATATGTATTACTACACTATTTCTGCCGTGCAAGTGGTGCATACTTAGAGGACTTCATAGTTACCATTGCATGTGTTGTAACACCTTTCTGCCTACTGTTTGTACATTTCACATGGAGTCTGTCTGTAACTCAGTCACTGTTGCTATGTCTAGGCTCTTAACTATTAAAATATGGCAGTGTCAGACCTCTCAAGTGTACAGATATTTGCAGGTTGTCCACATTTCTGCCTCATATTTTAGTCAATATCTCATGAACAGCTCTTTATGGCAAATCACTCTGGGCTCAAGTCAGAATATAGTGACAAACATTTAAGTTTCAGACTTCATACCCTTCCAAACATCCAACAAAATGCAGAACCTGTTACTCTCTGAACTGTCTAAGTTTGTTGTAACATTATTTGGAATGTGTCCCTGTTTTTGGCCCTTTGCTCCACATATTTTATTATTTGGTCCGTATGTGTTCCTGTAAGAGGTTGTGGGGTATGGGCAGTGATTATCCTGCTGTGAGTATGTGTGTGGCTTGCAAGGTGCTACAGTGACATTATTACCTACTAGCTACCAACTAGCATGGCTGTTTCTGTTTGCACACTACTATTATAGAAATCCACTAGATTTGACAGTAAATATACATGACATGCTTTGTGCACTACACATCCTATACTCCCTTTACATTCATTCCTACTATTACATGATATATTTATTGTAGCACAATGTTCTTATATAACAGTCATGGCTTAGTGGTAAGTCATGCAGACTACTGTTTCCAAGGTCCTGGGTTCAGGACTGACAGTGGGATTTTATTTTGCTTTTGAGCAGACTACAGGACCTGTCATTCAGAGTGACTAAGGCACTTTTAAGCAGTTGTAACCGGGTTAGCGCTGGTTTGCACAGAGCTCCCACATGTGCACTGGCGTTCAGCTCTGCGCACACCCTCTTACAACCTCTTAAAAGTGCTTACTCTTGCGCACACCCGTGCTATTTTCTTTGAAATAAATGAAAATGGGGAGACAGGAAAGTGGTGAAAAAGGGGTTACAAAGAGGGTAAGACAGTAGGGAAACAAGCTTGGGTTTTGCAGGAGTGATGTAGGTAAGGCCCATAGCTGCCTATTTCTTCATCAGCAACAGCTGTGCATATGTTTGTAATTTGGTGTGACATTTGAAACCTTCCACCCCTGAGAGAGGTGTAAGGAGAACAATAATACTTGTTGTACAGCCACTTGTAATTGACAGTTTCCATGTCCAGCAGACATGTGTGCAAAATAGGCAGCTATGTATGGGGCGTAATTTTTTTGTGGGTACAGAGTGCCTTTTTTTTTTTTTTTTTTTCAGGTGAGAGTGGTATGTCAGGTAAAGGAAGTTGGTATAGCTGGGGAGGTAGGTTGGGTAGGTCAACAGACAAGACAAACAAGACGCATACAGGGGTGGTGTATGACATGTGTGGGGGGGGTTACACAATTAACGGGGACGGATGTTTGGATATCTAGAGCCCATGAGCCCACAGATGGCAACAGTGGAACTGATATCCCCACCCATGGGCAGTTGCCACTGTGCCTTCACTGCCCAGGACGGGGCTGTGCTGGGGTGTGTGTAGGCCGGGCAGCAGGCATGCCCGTTAGTTGTGCCACCTGTGCCTCAAGCTGGCATAGGGGCCCAAGAACAGCTTCCTGGATCTCCCTACACACCACAGTCTGGATGCTACGGAGGGTGAGTGGTGGTTCTCCTCCGGCCACACTTGCAGAGGGGGGACGAGCCCCATCCCCTGCAGCGCTTCCACCCACAGGTGGCACAGGGCCACCGGAGCAGGGTCCAGACTGGGCACTACTGCCAGTTGCACTCGCCAGCTGAGGTGGGAGAGGTGGGTCCGCTGGAACCCGCCTTCCCTGTCGTCCTATGTTTTGCATTATGGCATGACAGTTTGGGTTAGTAACATGCAATACCATTCACAATTAGTTGTAACAGCATGCATTAGTATTCCCATTAACCAAACACCCAGATATTCAAACCATTGAACAGCAAGCATAACACATGCATAATTTGAACAGCAATACACAGTCCAACAACATGTAGGGTTGATTGATGGCAACAGGCCATCAGGTTTGGATGTATGAACAGGGCAGATGCAGCAACGTACATGCAAATATGTATGACCCAACAGGACAAATGTTCAGGGGTGTTAATTGTGATTGCACATACCAATTTCACGTGGAATGGATTATATGTGGTTATAGGGTAGGGTGAAGAAAATATAATTAACACCTTCAAATACCAATACATATGCTGTACATTTCTAATAGCTGCAGATATATACACACTACAGTTCTACCTACAGTTTCCTATGTGATAACTACTTCAAGTTGATGATAGGAATGTTACTGCTACATTAATATACATTTTCATTTTTATTCATACACGTTCATATCTGGCTCTGTTCAGCTACATCATCCTGCTACATTTGCTTTATATAGCTATAGACAACTGTGGATGTTTGGTATTTCAGACAACCATACTATCTGCATATTGCAGACTGAGAACAACACATCCAGATTTTGGGACACACATTCCAGCTGCAGGAACATTTTGAACACATTTTGCAGTTTGGTTCTGCTTGTCACATTCATTTCATTCTGTACTGACTGCAGTATACTTTATTCAGGAGTTATTACTACTTTATTGGTGGATTCATAACTCTTTCTCACACTCTCTCACTTGTTTTATTTTTACAATTCAGGATGGTACTTACTTCTAGGCTTTATTGACATGTTTTACCTGTAGCTATTACAATCCTTTCCAACAGTCTCACTTCTGTCATGTTTCAGTATTTCAACAGGGGTATATTTCACACATGTGATTTGCCCATCTTCTGCAGCTGTACTTTTCAGCCTGCTGCACATTGTGTACTATTATATTACAGGTGGGACATCTTTATTTCAGACTTTATTTCAGACATTTTCATTTTTCTATTTGGATTACAGTCTGCAACACACTTTTGTAATCAAACAATACTTGCAAACTCTCTTACACTGTTACTTGCACATTTTATTACTTAGTGACTACACTGCACTCTTTTGCTAACTGTCATACTTTTATATTTATTTACAGTTACAGGGAGAGGATTACTGACCTGTCTGATGGCACAACCGCACAAGCCTATCGCCATAGGCTCTACGGTTCACAGAACGGACACCTGCAGCTGTAATATAAATAAAGTAATATTGGAATACACATCTCCATAATATCAGCTAGGTTAATTTCTTACATAAATAATTAGATGTAACTTACTCAGTAGTGGGGCGTTGGGCATTTGCCGGGCCTCCTGGATCCAAAGGTTCAGTTGGTCCTGCTTCCATCTCTTCAGGTCCGCATGGTGGTGATGGACCTGCTCACCAGTCCTTGGAATCCCTGTGGCACTGGTAAGATCATGAGCCAACCGGTCCCATGCCTTAGCCCTATATGCTCCCCACAGAACCTGGCCCTGCATGGGTTGGGCCTCATGATTGTGGACAAGGAGCCAAACCATATATTTGGACTCCTCAATGCCCCACCTCTGTGCTCAAAAGCAACTACCCTCATCTACACCTGACATTCTGGCTGCAAGTTAGTTCTACAATTGATTATGCTGTGTATTCCCGCCTATGGGGCTTATATATGCCGTTTTTCACGCACTTATCTGTGATTGGCCATTTTGGAATTGTATCAGCTTCACAAAACCTGCTTTGTCATGCTCCTCTTTCTATTCATTCCTATATATTTGCTATTACTGCATTTTTAAGTACAGCTGTCATGGCTTAGTGGTTCAGTACCTTGACTATGGTGCATGGTATCTTGGGTTCGAACCTGGCCACTGCTTTTTATATTTTATGACTGTCTACACAGGCTAGGAGGTGTGTCTGTGTAAAGGCAGCTTTGTTACAGCTTGCTCAACGTTGCCCATCGGTTAGCTTGTTGGCGTGGTGTGCAGCTCCGCGCAAACGGGTTACGCTGGTTTATGCTTCATTTGGCTGTCAGCACACATATTACGCTCAGCTCAGCTAGGGGCATACAGTTTCAGCGTGTTAAACCACTGCTCACCTACGGGCACTCATTCTACACCTGTTAAACCACTGCTCACCTACGGGCACTCATTCTACACCTGTTAAACCACTGCTCACCTACGGGCAGATTCACTCAACTTGTTAAAGTAGCTCAGCTATAGGCACATCTGGCATTTTTAATTGTTTTGTTATCTCACATTTCTTCAAAATAAATGGCCCATTTCATTACATTTTACATAAAATATAATTTTATATGTGTACATATACGTCAGGGACTTGTTTCGTGCTTATTTCACTAAAAATAAAAATTGCTGTTGTGGGGTCTCGAACCATGACTGCCTGCTCTTCAGCCGACATCTCTACCGCTACACTATTGCTTTATAGCTTAGTTTGCATATTTAGTTCTTATATGCTTTTCCACTGACTGGTAACTGTGGCTAAGCTACGGGCACACCCGGGCAAACGAGCACACTCACGGGCAAACATCTTTACAATTTAAAAAAAAAATTATAACATGTTCATTTATATATTTTATGTTCATAGTCTGTGGGGGCATGTGTTGTGTTTATTCACATTTCCATGGACTCTGTCGTGGGGGTTTACTTTCGGGACTTTTACTCTTCTGGGAGCGTGTCCGTTTGCAGGGCTCAGCCTACGGACACGCCCCCTACTGTCTTCCACGGACCTTGTAAGCCTTAGGTGCGATTCAGCATGCCCTCACGCATATGCATGACATGCTGATGTCACACCGTTTAACTGCAGCCTCCATGTAAGCCTTGTAACTCTTACATGGAGGCTTCGTGAATCCTGCCCTATGTGTCTGAATGAGGGGTTGGAGGTGTCCTTATGGATCTTGGGGATCCCGAACATCCTCTCGAGTTGGGGGGTTTCTACCTCCATGAATTGGAATTCAAGCTTGGAAATGGCTCCCTATTCTAATAGTTTAAGGAGTGTAAGGTTAATTTGTTGGCAGGCTGCCCTTACCTTATCAGTGGTGACTAACGCATAGCATTTGTCAGCTTTGAGCCCTGATTTCATCTTGTTGAGGTAAACTTCTTGATTCATGAAAACAATGCCCATGCCCTTATCAGCTTTCATGATCCATAGTTGGAGGTTGGCTTGGATCATGCGGAGGGCAGCGCGTTTGTCTTGGAAAGGTTGAACCATTTGTGTTGAGGTTTCTTGTTCAGAGTGCTCCTAATCTTCTGCTCACACACAGTGGAAAAAGCTTGTAAGACAATGTCTAATTTTGGAATAAAAATACTTATACATACCAATAAATCTTTCATACCTCTGCTAGGTGTATCAGATAAATTTACAGCATTTGAAGCAATTAAAGCAGTAGAATTTAATGCAGTGGATTTAACTGATATATACGTTTCATGGTCTGCTTGTGATGGTTCTGAGTTCCTGAGAGTGTTGGGTCTGGGGTCATACCCCACTCCATGCTGCCATTCACCCTCTCACTGCTACCATTGGTGCTTGTAGAGTTGGCCTTGAAGTGTTGCTCTGGGCCCTCCGTTATTAATTTAAGGTTCAGTTTCCTTATGTACAATTTGGTGTCAATAATTGAATCTGTTGGCTTGGCTCTTTGAGATGGAATGAAATTGAGCCCTCTTCTGAACAGTGTTATAGTGCCCTGGTCAAGTTCAGTGTCAGAAAGATTGAACATCGATCCGATGGCTGGGGATGGGTAATGTTGGGCCACTTCAGTCATTAGGTTAATCTCCTGGTGGGTGGCCTTCCTCTCTCTCTCTCCCTCTGGCTTTCCTGTGGTCTGGTTGGGGCAGTGAGTTGCTGGGCCTCTCCCTAAAAAAAATTCTTTTTGGTTTGGGCTGTGGATGGGTGCAAAATTGTCATTTTGGTTCATAGGTTCATAGGTTCATAGGTGAGTATTAGGCTATCGGCCCTGGAGCCGATACAAGCCCAGCCAAAAAGGTACCCTGGCTTTTGCCACCCAAGAAAATTGTTTTCCTGTGTCACTGTTGAGCAGAGCCACAGAGGTGATCCCCAGGGTGAATTTCCTATTTCCCATCCAATCATCAAGATTTTTCTTGAAGGGTGCTAATGAGGAGCTTTGTTTGATATAGATAGGTAGTTTATTCCAGAGTATGGTTAGTCTCTGGGACAAGAATCTATCCCTCTGGCATGTTCTGTTTATTGTGGTGACAAGGTTTAGGTCCCTAGAGCGTGTAGCTTGGAGGGATTGGGATTTCTTTAAGTGGAGCATGTCCAGCAGCTCTGGGTTTGACATAGCTTTGTATGTTAGGCAGAGATCACCTCTGAGTAGGCGATATGCGATGGAATAAAGCTGGAGTTTTTTGAGACGGTCTGCGTAGGACATCTGTTTGAGGCTGGTAATCCTCTTTGTGAGGTAAGTGTTCCTGGTATTCTTGATTTCTTCGGTGGGCTCCTCTTGTTCTCGGTCCTCTGAGGGGGAGGGCTCCTGTGTTACTCGGGCCTGGGTGGATAGTTGGTAGTGGTCCAGTGTTGGCTTATCTTTGTGGTGATCTGCTGGTGGCTGGTCTTTGATCAATGACTTCTACCAATGACGGGACCCCTGTTGGTATTGGGGTGCTGGTGCCTGGTATTTTCTGTATATGAACTATGACTTTAGTCAAGCATTGCTTTGGTCAACACCTAAAACCTAAGAAGACAAAATGTGGTCGACAGGTATGTGAGACTGCACAAATTCTCAGGGTAGGGGAATATGCCTTTCCCCTAACTCACAAAATTGGTATATATAATAACATAAAGGAGGGTGTGTGGTGGGTGCCCCTCCCCTACCCTCACCCCCCCAAAAAAAGTTTCTTGCCATTTTTTGTTGTTTGTTTTGATTTTGCAAGTATCAAGATTACTGCTTGGTGCATGGAGAGTAGTATGTTGACATTTGCATTCTCGACATGATTATCAACATTTGGTCTTTTTTCAGTAGAAAATTTTAGATATATAGATACAGATATAGACATGAATGTATAAATATAGATGTATATGTATATTTTCTGTATTCATGCATGCTTCTTATATTTATATCCATCTATTAATCCATATCCCACTTTATCCATGTTTGCACATGGTGTTGAGGTGTCACATCAATAGTGACCATCATCTAGAGCCAATGTGAAACATGCATGTATGATTACAACAATTCATTTAGGCTTCCTTTCCCCCTATTGGTAATGCTATTAGCTGAATAAGGTGACACTGTGTTGAAACAGGGGCTGGTTAAATGTATAAACTTGATGAAATCTGCATGCACAACAAGTTGCATTTTGCATCAAGTGCATGTCATGATCTGTAAGCCAACAATGGAAAATAAATGTAATAGTATTCAAAACCAGTCTACAGTATCCAGTACTGAATGGGGAAATATGCTGATCATGTTTTTTGCTTGGTTAGGAAAGAACAAATAGAAGGCACCATGCTGTAAGTTACAAGACAACAATTATCAGTATCTGCAAAGGAGTTTATAGGAAAAGGCTGTGAGTGATGATGTATACTACTAGTAACTCTGCTGCACATATACTGATAATGACAGATCTTGAGAGTGGAGTGACTGTAATGTGATTTGAATGGTTAAAGGGTATACACAGGTTTCTGCCCGGATAACAAAATATTGGAGCAGGAAAAAGTATAGCATGCGGTGGATAGCATATCATATGTATTATATTACTGCCTAAACTCATAATAAAAATTTTTAATCAGTAGGCTATTCCTATATATATCAGATCCGGTGCTAACAACAAATTACTCCATTGGCATTGACTGTGTTCCCCTGCTTCAGAGATGATAAAGGAGGCACCAGTCTAGCTTTACTATATAAAATGCGCCTTCAACAATGGAAAAAGGTATTCTTGGAATAATAAAAGTTTTGTGGGAGACAGGCTTTTACTGGTGCTGTTATTTATTTATTTGTTTGTCTTTTGTTAACCAGGTTAGTCCACTGGGCTGGTGGCCCACTTTCAGTGGAGACCCAAGGAAAAAAGTTCCAGATAAATAAAACAAGTTACACAATTAATAGAAAATTCAACAATCATTTGAGAATATAAAACATATGGTACAAAGTATCATTAGGGTATACAATATATACATTTGTAACAAATGTACAGAGAATCATGAAGTTCTTCAATAAGGACAATCAATTAATTAATTGAAAATAAAAGTTGTGGTAAAATTGTGATCTAGTGAGGTTGGGTGGGTTGTAGTTAGGAGGGGTGGTGACAGGTATAGAGGGAGAGTCGGCTAGGTAACTCTTTAATTCTCTTTTGAAAATTGTGGGAGAGTGGATAGAGCATAGATAATTAGGAGGGCTGTTCCAAGTTTGAAACATTGTGCATTTGTAAAGTAATTTGCCTATAGTTTTATTGGGTCTGTAGGTGTCCAGTAGGTTTTGGTCAGTGCTGCGGGGGGATCAAGATGGTTTGTAAAGGGATAAGAGGGTAGATAGGGATGGGCAGTTGATAGGTTTATATAGTAAAGAATGTGTTACATTGACCACAGTGATGTTATTGTGTTTTTATGGAAGTCATGGCCACTACCTATCCACAACTGAAATAAACAATAGCCCTGGTTTCTAGAATTATTCATAAACAAAAATTAAAATAGTAACTTCCTGAATATTCTCTGTACAGTAGCAGGAGATTAATAAATTAAGCTTGCATAAAAGCACTTGATCCAAAATACCAGGTCTATAAAGTCACTACAATTGAGCACACCAACATATTAATTCAGATGCATCCATTGACATGACACTGAATAAGCTGGTGAGTACTT
Source organism: Protopterus annectens (assembly GCF_019279795.1). Taxonomy (NCBI): domain Eukaryota; kingdom Metazoa; phylum Chordata; order Ceratodontiformes; family Protopteridae; genus Protopterus; species Protopterus annectens. The sequence goes on from NC_056735.1 coordinate 947,057,868, forward strand.
AAGCTTGTTCCTAACATATCTCATAACTCTGGATTCCATTTTTTTTCTTTGTTTAATTAGTTTAAGTTCAATTCGGCATTTATTAAAGTGGTTAAATAACTAAGCATTATAAAATAGAAACATTCCAAAAGTGCAATAAAATAAAAGTAATACTAAAATGTAGTGAAGTAAATAAAATGTCAGTTAGAAGTAGAATCATTCTTAACCTGGGACTTGTAACTAGATTATCAGTGATGGTATGTACAGACCACATAATATAAGGATTCCTGCAGTGTTAGCAAAGGAAAACCAATTGAGTTTTGAAATTTTATCAGCTGTCTTTATACAGAAAGGTATACCATTTTATCTTCCCAAATCGGTCTTTGTTGACAAAATGGACTACACAACACAATATAACTTGCAATGCTGCTATGATGTTATTGTCTTGACATGACAAAACTACTGCCAATCTCTTACTACTCCAGTTAGTGGCACTGCTGTAGTAGTCTGTTTTTCTGTTTTTTTTTTTTGTTTTGTTTTTTCATGTGCATCAGGGAATCTCTTTCTTTGTTGGATAACTATATCACCCTTGCATTATATCACTGCCATCTTTAAATAAGACAGCTGTGGAGATACATATTTCACTGTAGTTCTGGCATTTTTTTTGTTGGGGGGGATGCAGTATATGTCAGCTACAGATTGCACAGGTAGAATAAGCCTAGTTTCAGATGCCTTCTATTGTTCCTCAGAAGGGATATGAAGCTTTGGTAGATCTAATAAATGCCTAGTTGTTATCATTTATCTTATGGGTTGTCAAAGGAAAAAACTTTAAAGACCAATACACGTAAGGTTTAGATAAGGCACATTTAATAACTTGCTGCAAGGAGACAAAAACATGCAAATACAGGATTTTGCCTAACTACTAACAGGAAGTATGCTATTTTTATACTGTTTTATAAGACATTGCCTTCTATGGTTGACGTAATCAAACACCACTTTCATTATTGTTCTACAACAGATGTTACTCAGATTTTCTGCTGACATGACTGGATTTATGAAAAACATTTTGAGAAAAACAACCTGGCCTTGGTGGGCTCTAGCCCGTTACAAGCTTCTATTGTGTAGTTTTAATACATGTGTTACATTTTAAGGTACTTTTCTAGCTTAGGCACAAGCAAGTGCTGATTGCAGTTAATATTTTCAAGCAGTCTTTGTTCTAATTATCTATAGCTTTTGCAGATGTGTATTTTCTCACAGCACAAGCGGAACTCCTTGTCTAAGTCTCATAATATTAATACATCTATTCATTATTTTCCTGACACAAGCAGAAATTATCTGCTTCTCTGTAAATTTCCAAACCATAAGCAAAGATTATAGCTGCGCATATTTCATGACAATACAAGGTTAGAAAGCTTCTGCAATTCATACAGATTTTATGCAATATGAAATGGAATTAATGTGTTAACCCTTTTCAAGCCTTAAATGCACTAAGCATATTACTAATACATACATTAATACATATTTTTCTGACATGGGTAAAGAAATTCCTTACACAGATATGAAAAGCTCTGCTTTAGAATTTAAAAGCCAACATAATTGAATAAGTTTTTCTATATTATTGTTAATGTGTACACTAGTCAAATTCATTGTCCAGGTATTGTTAAGATAAGAAACAAAATGACTAACAGTCTTCCCCATGCAGAGATACCCTTCTTGCTGTAAAACCATAATACCATTTGCAAACATAAAAAAAAAACATGTTAATAATTTCAACTTACACAATTTATTGAGAATTTTCCTCCAGAAACATTGCAGACTTCATCAGAATTAATTACACAATGAACACCGTCACCTAAAAATATTTATTTGAAATCCCCTAGTGAATCAAAGCCTATCATCTGTCAGGTGTTTTTAACCAGTCCAAAAGAAACTGTTTGATTTAGTCCAGTAAATGCCTTGTAGTTTCATGTAATCTGCCTCATAAATTCCTTCAACAACAAAGTATTCTCCCAATAGCACTGTCTTAAATATTTCTTAACATTTTTGAAAAAAAAAAGTAATAATCAAACTTCTTGAAATGTATACACAAAACATGATTCATGTCCAAGTTCATCATAGCAAGTAAGTGTTCATATACAAATTGCTGTAATTTGCTTATTGTTTTGCCACTGTAAAATTCAGAGCAAACTTAAAAATAAAAATGTAAACAGCTCCCACTAGCTGTCCAAGTAAAATGACCTGGACATGGAATGATCCATGGGTAAGCCAATACAGCTATGTTGAGTCCTTCCAAAATATATCTGCACTGTCTACAGGTACGACATTTGCCATTGTGCCAAAAGTACTGGCTTTCAAAATGTTACTCTGTATAATGTTTTCAGATTTACAACTAGATTTACCAAGTTTATTTTTCAATCTCTTCTCACTTTAAAATCTTTCAAATTGCTTCACAATTTGTTTTACATCCTTTTTGGAGAATAGATTGGTGGAGAATCATAGATTTTAAGAAAGTCTTATTGCTAGACTTTCTTTTCTTAATGTGAGTGCAAATCTGTCCTCCTTAAGTGCAGACTCTTCCTAGAATACCCCTAATTCATCATTGGGGAAAGTCTAAGATCTTGTGCACTATCAAAAAACAAATATTGGTTAGGTAAAACATTTTTTTACATATGTTAAACTTAATTCTATTGTATTTCTCATTTTTCTATAGTTATATATCCAAAACAAATAATCATTTCCCCACAGAAAAAGTAAACTGTTAAAAATGTGTATTACCTTACATGTAATTGAAAAATTCCTGTAGTATATTCATACCAACATGCCAAATGAGGAACCTGTCAGCCAAAAACTTTAAATAGTCCTTTACCTCATGGCAACATATTGAATTAGTAAAATAAGTGTATATTCCTATTTTTCCAGTACCCAACTACCATCCCTGATAGTTCTTTAAAAAATTCACCTTAACAGGTGAAATCATTGCTTTATAACACATTATACATAAGGGAACAGACCAAACTAAATATCCTCTTATCAAACTGATGTGCATTAAAACAAGATCTCTGAACCATATAAGGCCAGTTTTCAGTGAAATAACTGAAAATAGATCCTCAATGCCAGCGGTAACCAGTAGATCCTTAGCTGAAAGGAGGTAAATGCCCTAATCTATCTAGCACATCCCATGAATCCTTAATAACCCCAGAAATATTCCAAGGAAGAGAGTATAGATTTGTTCAACATGCATAACAATTAGTTTAATTTTAGAGTCACTATGATAAATAATGGAGTGCATTTCTAAGACCATGATGTCCTTGAAGAATTTAGGAATGTTAAACATCGGCGGCAGTTTTGGGTTGTCCAGACATAACAAACAATGTACATTCTTGCAAATAACTTCATTATAAACTGGTTAACAAATGTAAAATTAACTAAAATAAAACAAAGTCCCCATACATACCGATAGGGTTTCATAACCCTCCTAGTCTGTTTATTACTAAGTGAATTAAGTAACTCTTTTCAGCAGCAGATAAATTAAACCAAAGTTTGTCTTTTTTTTGCATCAAACCTTATTAGTAAACTCAAGTTCAGATAAAATGATAGGTTTCATTGTGAATGCTTATATCTCAATTGACCTGAGACCGCATTTTGAGTACTATCAAATAACAAATTGAAATTAAATTTTCTTCCATATAATCATGATCAAAAAAGTCTGAATAACAAGAAAACCCTCTAGTTATATATATTTTAATCCTCATTAAAACAAATATAAAAAGATTTATAGATCACTTTCGTAATGGGTTCAGTCATGCTTCTCAAGCATGGTTTTCTTTCATTCCTATACAAAGATTTGATTTTTTTTAGTTTAGTAGTATTTGTGTATTTTTAGTAAAAAAAATAATAATAATATAGATATATATATATATATATATATATATATATATATATATGGGTCTACATATGATCGAAAGTTCATTTGATAGAAACTCATTTGACTGAGACCATAACACCGAAATTTCAAAACACTAAAAACCCATTTGACTGGAAACTCATAACACCTAAACATTACAGTGAAAGAAATATGCCCTTTTCCCCACTGTAGTGCGATCATGGAGTTAGAATATATAGTTGGGGGTGTGGGGGCCCCCACATAGTTTAGGTAAATATTGTTTTTTGCAAAGAGTTATTCATTGCAGTTATAAGTATCCATGTATGTGGTTTCAAATGTCTGAGGTATGTGGGGGGCTCCGCCTCCTACACCCCCCATTGTGGGGGGATCTGCCCCCACACACCCCTAACTATATATTCTAACTCCAGGATCACACTTCTTCTACTCCAGGATCACACTACAGTGGGGAAAAGGGCATAATCCTTGAAATTTCATATTTAGGTGTTATGAGTTTTCAGTCAAATGGGTTTTCAGTGTTTTGAAATGTTGTTGTTATGTTCTCAGTCAAATGAGTTTCTATCAAATGAACTTTCAAACATATGAAGTAGACCCATATATATATATATATATATATATATATATATATATATATATATATATATATATATAAATTCTTGGGAACATTTGTGAAGGACAACATCAATGTGCTTAAGAACATGTGTGGGATTTGATGGCAGAAAGATTATTAATGGGCAATGGTTAATATTAAGTCCTTATATACCTGAATTAGTTATCCATGGGTCTGGAAGCAAAGGATTTTTTTCACGGCTTAACCCCATCTTCATCTTATATTTGTGTATTAGTTAGTTTTTGCTTAAAAAATATTTTTTATGTATTTGATGGGCAAATTTATTACAAAAACACGGCACAGCAATGATGCTAGTTTTGCTTCCACATATGCATGTTTAATGATGAGCCTTTTTAAGTCTGAATATTTTCACAGTACTCCTTTTTTTAATGGATAAGTACTTGCATTATATTGATGATTTATTTTTTGTATGTAAAGGTGAACAGAATTTATTTATATAACTTTTAACGGCTGAAAAAATAACAGATGCAATCTATTTTTTTACCCATAAGATTAATAAGAATACAATTATTTGGATTTAGAACTGCAGGGTATTCACAATAACTATATAACAAGCAAAATACATAGAAAGTATATGGATGCATGAGAAATTTTATATAGAGATAGTCATCATTCAAAATATTTAGCTTCTTTATTGTCATGTAGAAAGACTGTATAGAATTTGTAGTGAATAGGTGGCTTATTTACATGAATCTAATTTTGAATAAATTTATTACAAAAAAGAGGATATAAACTGAATGACATAACCAATGCTAATTAACATGCTAGTAGAATAAGCAAGAGATATTAACTCAGTGTTTATATTGAGAAATATTTAAAATTATGATGTTATGCCAAGTTGGAAATTAGTTATATATAATGTAATGCAGTATAAATTATGTTCTAAGGAGATGTATTGAGATGCAAAACAATTCTGACCCATCTTATTTTGGAATTAAAGGTTAGGACAAGCATTACAAAAAAGCAAAACAGTAGCTTAATTTTCTACAGGGAAAGAGTATGTACGATATGGTGATAAATAGTAATTCTATACACCATAGAGTGCTTGTTTTACCACCATGAATTTTAGAAAATGTAGTGGTTCTTGTAGTATTTGCAATTTTGTGGTAATAGATTATTTTATTATGGTAAATAAAAATAAAGTAAAATTAAGTGTGATTAATTTCCATACACGGATAATGTGGTATATATTCCACAATATCCCTGTGAAGGAAACTACTTTCAAGAAATGATAGAAGCTTGTCCATTAAATGAAAGGAACATTGTAGAAATATTAGAAATGGAAAGTTGGACAGCCTATTAATTGAACATTTCTAAGTTGTCAAAATGGTGATTATAGTAAAATCACATTAGGTGAGGTGATGCTAAGGATGTGCTAATGTAAAGGAAATTTGTTTTACTTTATCATTTAATACTCTATCAGACATCTGGATTACATGTTTTATATAACTGCTTATTTATTGTTTTTATTAGCTGTTGGATTAATTGTGCTAATTAAATGTCTGTACTTTGTAGCATTTATTACTTCATTGATGACATGACTGCCAAAGTGCTAGAAGAATGTTTGAATAAAGCCCCTTTGTTAACAGTACTGTTGTTTAAATGTAGTATCTTAACATGGTTATGTGGTTCATCTTTCATCTGTTTAAAGTGTATTGGAGATATTCTGATGCAAATGTAAATCCTAATCATGGCATCATGAAATACTTAACCAACAATGGTTCACTACCTAAATTAGTCAATAGGTTACTGTATTTTCATGCTAAATGCATCACTAGTTGGTTCTTACTTCATGGAAAGGAAAGGTGCCAACTTGTTCTTAAAGGTGGAACACCTTACATTGAAAATTAACACACAATATAAGAAAATGCTGTTGTTATCTTTCGGTTTCAATGATAGATTTAGGGTTACTTTATATATTTGTTTCTAATTCAGTTAATTCACATGCTGAAATAAAACCATTCACAAACTTTAACAAAAATTAGTTTAAATAAGTTGTATAATAGTACAGAAGAAGATTATGGAATTGAATCTCCTCAAATGTCTTATTTATGTATTTATAATATGTTAGAATCCAATCTAACTCTTGATGTATATCACTGAAATTGTATAACTTTCTTTTTTTATAAAAACCCAATTTTTTTTCTGAAAGTTGAATAGTTATATTGAAATTTGATACATTTTTCAGTAATAATGTAAATTTAATCAAACTTTTTTGTGACTGTCTGTAAATGATTTTCTATTCTAATTGTTCTAACATGTTTGAATATATGCTAGCACCTAAATAATTTATATCATAAAGGGACAATGATCCAGCAAAAATTCATCACCATTCTTCTTTGAAAATGCTAATTTTTGTAAAAGCATGCTGTTTGTAGTAGATTAAACAATGAAAGATACTTTATATTTTTAAATCTGTATTATATTTCTAAGTCTGTAATGGCATGTATAGTTAAGTATCTGTATTTATTACTAACAGTAAGGGCCACAGTGGTGCAGTGGTTAGCGTTGTCACCTTACAGCAAGAGGTTCTATGGTTTGATTCTCAGCTGGAGCGCCTTCTGTGTGGAGTCTGCATGTCCCCCCCATGGTCGAGTGATGTCTAAAGACATGCAGGTAGGTGCATGCATGAATGGGTGTGCCTTCTTTGAAGGTTGGGTGTCTGGCTGGCAACTCAGCACCATAAAAATTCATTGCCAATCATTAGCAGACCGGAGTTCTGCTGTGATAACCCGTAACTGGGAAAAGACAAAAGACTTTTAAGATATGATGATAACAGCAATGGAAGGATAACTGATACCTTTATTAGATTTAAGCAATGCAGTGATTAATGACTCTTTATATGAGGGAGGGAATTCAAAAGCTTGTTGAATTACTTAGGGATTGAAGACGTGCCTTCTTTGCTGAATGGTTAATAGTTTTCTGAAGGTATACCATCTATACAGACACTTTTATATGCTTTAAGTATTTTATTCCCTCTGCAATTCTTTGAAGTAAACATTTTGATTACTGTTTGTTATGTAGAACTAATTTATTTAGTACAATAAAATTAAAAGGATTAAATTATTTTTCTGCTGTTTTGACTTGGTATTGATTCTGCCAGAGTTTTTAAAATAATTTGAAAATACCACTTGATGGCATTACTTTTGTGCTAGTGTTGTCTACTAAGTTGACATGTTAGTCATTTTATTTAACTCTGTTTTCCACGATAAATGTTACCCATTTTACTTAAAGGTCATATTTAAAAATGTGAAACAGAGTTTTATTTTTACATAAAAAAGTCTTTGCATGCACAATGATACATACAAACACTACTTTATGTAAAAATAAAACTTTGTTGAAAACCACTTTTTTTAGTAAATTAATATTTGCATAACCTTACTAATACAGAATTGTAAAATGCAGTATAATTAAGAGTAGATGAATATTAGTAAAGGCTGTATAACAACTATTTAATAGCCAACCTGTTAAATTAATAATTTGACAAAAAGCTCACATTTTTACATACAACGTCAAATTTACTTATTTTATTTATTATTTTTATTTTACATTTGTTGACTAGGAAATTCTGAATGGACACATTTCCTTTTTCAGTGGAGGCCTGGGGAGAAAAGCTCCAGTTACAATAGAATACAAGAAGAATAAAACAAAATGTATACAAATATGTTAAAAAATATACTGCAAGTCAAGAAATAGTAGGTAGTAATATTCTATACCATTACTTAGATGTAGTATGTACAAATCATTAAGGCAAGCAGCAATAATGTAAAAGATATTCAAAATTATGTTTTATCAATAGAAGGTGATTAGAGTGATAAGAGTAAGGTAGTTAAGAATTGAAGCTGGTTGTGGTGAAAGAAAAGCTTAGTTATCAGCTGTGGTTAAATTAAATTTAATTAATTTCTTAAATTGTATTTAAATATACACTTAGTGTGAACATTATAATAAAAAGCATTTTAGTTGTGCATATAGTTTCCTGAATAAATCAAAAAGTTGTCTTAATCATTTTTCCTGGCCATACAGCATGCAGCTAGACCATTGTAAGCTCTTTAAGATTTTGTTCACTAATTCCAGTAAACAGACACTGATCAAGGCAGCTAAGTGGCTAAAAGTCAACAAGAGAGTTAAGTGGCTTTGAATTCTCATTTCTTGTTATTTGTTTTAAACTTATTTTTAACAGTATGTTTCCAATTTTGGGCAGATTTCCGAACTGATTTCTGTCTTAAGTTAATAGTTTACATCTGTTTTAGCTGTTTTAAATCATTAAATTATTTTAACCACAGTTTTCTTGTCTTTGACCTTATATCATCTGGGCAATGTGTTGTAAGCTCTTTGACATGTATTGTTTACGTCCTGGAGAAGGTGTAATTAATAAACCTTTGAAATTAATATAATTACCTGACCATATACAAAACCAAATTATACAAATGTTGATAAAAAGTATGTTCTTCTGTTTTATTTTGTTGATAAAGAGATCCCTCCTGAATTTATTTCTCAGAGCGGAAAACCCTTATCATGATGTCACAAAAAATGAACCCACAATGTCTTACTACCTAAATTAATGTATAGGCTACTGTATTTCCATGGTAAATGCATCAGTGGTAGTTTCTTATTTCATAGAAAGTCAAGTTGCCAGTTTGTTCTTGCAGGTGGAATGCTTCACACTGAAAAGCAACTAGTGGGCTGATGCAGTAGTGAAACCAGAATATACTGTAAGTAAGAAGTTGTTGCCCTTAAGAGGTAAGTTGTTTTGATTACCCATAATGTTTTGCAGTTATGTGTAAATCATTGCTCAGTGCCTAACTTGACATCATTTTGCAGCTGGAGCTATAAATAAAACTTGAGTAAAAAGTGAAATCAAAATAGTCAAACAACACAATATATTCTTCTTGTTTAGTAAATTCACTTGTAACTTTTGAATGAAGAGTATAATGAGAAATTAAATTAATTGCAGTTCAAAGCTGCCTCCAAAAGTGGCCAAATTACTTTAAGCTTTTATTCAGTAATTCCAGTAAATAGCAGCATTGCTTTTGCCTTTTAAGTAGTCTAACTTGTGAAGTTAAATCCTGTTTATCATTTTATGAGATGAATAAAGAACCAGGTAAACTGCATACATTCTGATTGATTCCAGGCTGGATGTGGTAGTAGTTAACTTCTGTTGTCAGAGACCTAAGATCTTTTTAGTCAGACCTTTCATTCTGTTTGTGATGGACCCAGGCTATTCAGCAAGAGAGCTAAGTAGCTAAAAAAATTCTCACCATCCCATCATATTCTTGTTATGTTCTTAAATGCAGGATCTCACTTGTGTGCCATAAAACTCATCCCCACTCTTAATGAATTGTCAGTAGTCATTAAGCACAAAACTACCATTTTATGAAGTCATTCCCGTTTAGCTAGTCGCATTTTTCGTCTTCCCATTATTCTTTAACGACCTGGAATGCAGAGCACCTGACCAGCACATGTTGCTCTTTTATGTTTACTTTCTCTTTATCTTTGATTACTGCAAACTGTCTTTGGAAGTTCCGCTCATTCTCACCAAATTTGCTCATATTAGGACACACTAGAAGATCAAACTGGAAGTTACTATCCTTGAACTGTTAAAACTTGAGTGACCTTCTCTTATAGGTTCATGGGTTCATAGATTAGTACCAAGTTAACTGCCCATCTGGGCCCTTTTAAGCCTAGCCAGTTACTCCATGTGAGAATTGAACCCAGCACCTTCAGTCTGTAATGCTTTAATCATTATGCTAACCTCCCACACTAATAATCAGATATGTCAGAATTAGAACCCTGGACACCATCACACAACTTACCTGCCTTATTCCTTTGAGCCACAGATCTTCCTACTTGGGTACCTAGGTACAGCAACCCTTTTTCCATATGACTTTTAACATTTAACATCTTGGGCAAGGCTACCATTCAATGGAGAGTCTTCTGTATATTTTTGTATTTTACCATAGGTACATACACCTCCTGCTGCACTTGCCTTTCTAGTCAATTGGCTCTGCAAGATCTCAGATAAGTGTTTTCTGTTTTCTACTAAGTTGACTGTGATAGCTGTACACCCCTTTGTGCTTTTATTAATCTAGCTAAAACTGCTTCTCACTTGCTCTATAAAGAGTAGAGAGGGAGTCAAACCCATTCTAGGTCTCAAATTTCTGTAGAACCTTGAAGAGTGTTGTTTACTGTTAGCCAGTGTTTTTGCATGTTTTTTTTTTCAGCTTTTTTTAGTATTGCTATAAATATCCTAGTGCTCGTTTGCTACAAGCTGCTTCGTGTTGAGCTGTTAACCTCTGGATTGTGACTTATTCTACTGAATTTGATGTAATTATAGTGGACTAAACTACCATCAGTAGGAAAAGAAGGATAAGTGTTTTCCTGTTTTCTACCGAGTTTACTGTAATAGTTGTATACTTTTAGGTCTTTTAGTATTCCAACTCAGAAATGCTTCTGGTTTGCTCTAGTGAGAGTTGAGAGGAAATTTAGCCACTTATAGGCCACAAATTGTTATAGAACCTTGATGAGTGTCATTTGCTATTTTGCTTATTTGAATGTTTTCGGCTTTTGTCAATGGTGCTATAAATTCCACTTGTTTGTGTGTTATTGCCTTTAGTACAGCAGTGTTGTAACTGTGCACTACAGAGATGCAGGCATCTTGATCCCTTACAGACTTACTACCTCCTGCCTCTCTCTCATCCTATTAGTGTAAATAGTGATATAGAGAAGGGCAGCCAGCTTGTACTTTATCAGCCTTAAGTAGCCTTCAGCTGCTCCACATAGATCATAATCTGCAGTATTTTAGTGATTCTGCACTTTCCATTGCCACAGTTGCTATTTGACCCAAATTACTTCATCTACTTTATTTAGTCTGGGAGGACTTCCTTACTAACCATGCCTACTTTAACTCATTTAGTTCATATAATAACTTAGCATAAACTCTCCATAAGAAAATCCTGCATAGCTGCATTCATCCTCAGTATAGCCCATTAGCTATCATACTGACTACAGAAAATGTAATTCTAATTAATTTTTAGAATATGTGCACCAAGAAAGAAGGTCAGCCTGTTTGTTTCCCTTCTGTTGCCAGCTTCATTGCACTTGGTATCCTTACACAGTGTACTAATTGCCTTATGTTTACAGATAATCAACTGACTCAGCCGTAACTGATAGAACCAAAACAAGTTCCTCAAGGAAGAGCAAACCGACCTGGTGGATAACTGCCATTAACAGGCTTTACATAATAAGAGGAAGAAATTGTTACCTAAGAGTAAGAGGCAGTGATCCCTAAACTGGAAACACTCCCTCCTTAGCTTACAAGCAAATAAGACTTTGTGTGAAGTCCTCCAAAGCAAACTATGAATCCAAATTAGCGTTCTCAACTAAAGACAACCATAAGGCATTCTTTAATTACATCCATAACCTAAAAGGAAAGGCTCAGATTTGTTCCTTACTAGTAGTTAATGATACCAATATACAGCTGTATCTTAAGCTAGCTGCTACTGACCAACCATACCTCACTACCCCCTAGAACAAGGGATCAAGACAAAAACATGCATAAAGGGTGGGGGTGGGGCAAAGGTCCAGAGACGGGGACACATGTCTCAGTTTGCCCCTACAAAGATAGTGAGCTGATAGAATAGCAGCTACTGCATCAACATGCATATTCTGATGGGTATGACGTCTGACACTTACATGCCTCCCTCTTCTCGCTGACCTCAACCCACAATGTTTATAAGTTAACAGTCAGATAATCACAATGTCATGGGACAATGGCCAAACATGTCATGCAAAACTGTGGACATACCTCAGAAATCTCAACAGTGGACAGTATTTGTACCTACCCTCTGTGATGCTGTAGTCTCCACATCTCACTAATGTCCATCTCATAGGCTAAGAAAGGGGCCAAGGCCTACATGAAGGCCTTAAATATTGCACTGTGGTGCCATGTCATTGCCTAATGAAAGTGCAACCCAGCTGTTTTGGATGCAGTTAGCAAGTCTGAGTCACTGATTGGTGCACAGGCAATTACCTGTTAATGAGCATTACCTACAAAAGCTAATAAGCTGCCTATGGGGAACAGGTCTGTATGTTGTTTTGCTCATTCACACAGAACACAAGTTTGCAAGCTATTTGCAGAGGAACACTTCAAAAAAAGAATACTTCACTCTACCAGGCATGTAATAGATATCCCCATATAATGGGATGAAGATGGCAGGATGGAGGTATGGGGAATAAGGATTACAACAGTAGGCCTATCATACATCTATGGTATTGACATGTTGCTGATGCTCTGCTGTCCAACATCTACTGGCATGCCTCTCAACTGTCCCTGCTTTGAGTGAAATCCCAACTCTGCCCCTGTTACACCCTCTTACAATGGTTGGCTGTTGTAGGAAATCTAGTGGAATCTGTGTTAGACATAGTGACAGTATTGATTAAAGTGTAGCTATCATTCTAAGTCTTTTGGATTAAGCACTTGGGCTTCAGACCAGTTGTTTTACATTAGGAAGGTTTGTGGCATGCACTGTGGTGGCGGAACAGGTAGCTTTCATCCTTCTAAATTGGGAACTGTTGATTGAGAGCTCACTGTCTGTTATTCTTAAAGTGCATTAGTTCTGGTTTATACACTTGGGCTTCAGGCCAGTTATTTTACATTAAGAAGGTTCGTGGTCTGCACTCTTGTAGGAGGAGAGGCTGGACTCTGCCCATCTGAGCTGGGAATTTCTGGTTAAAGGTTTATAGTGCCTGCATATTTGAACTGTTTCTTACTGAAATTGGTACACCTTGTTTGCTATAGCATAGACTAGATCCGGGCCTGCTGAATCTAGCTTTGTTTGCATGCTTGTTGTTTGTTTGCTTGTTATTTCCCTGGAACACTAATTCCACCTAAAACGCGACTTCTCAGCACTTCTGTGGATCCCTAGTGATATCTGCATTGCTTACTGTACTTATTTCCTTGTTTCACTTGAAAGAAAGTTACTGTTTGTCATTTTTGCATTTAAGTTACCTGTAACACATTGCACTTAAGTTACCTGGCACTTGCTCACTAAAGCAATTATATAAGTCAGCACTAAAAATTAAAAGCACTACACCCTCACTCCCCATTGGCCCTTGTTTTCAATTATAAAGGAATTCCCAATATTATTCTAGCATGTCCAAAGGTCAGTTGTCAATCTCCTCTCCGGTCCAGCTGGTGAATCTGGGAATCTTGAGGCAATGTTACAACTGCCTCATGTACACAGACAACCCTCTCCTCCTCCCAACAAATTCCAACACATGTGAGAGATGCAACCATATAGCCAAACTGGAGGCTAAGCTCTCTCAACTCAGTACTGGCATAACCAGTCAGGAGGAGAAGGAAACCACACTCACTACAATTCCAGTCTCACATAGACCTACCATGACAGAAAACCAAACACATAATCACACAAAAACATACTCGGAGGCTCTAAATAAAGATCTGCCTAAGCAGCAGAGACCTCCAAAGCAGACACCCAAGCAACCGCTACCCCAAAACAAAACACGTGCAACACATATCTCACAAAGCCAGTGTGCCAAACAGTATGAGCCCTTAAGGCTAAACAACACACCTGATACAATTGTAATAGGTGACTATCGTCAGGCACACTGACGTCCCACTCACCAGGCTGAACAAGGAGAAGGTCACGGTGAGCAGCCTGTCGGGCACTAGGATCCGCCACATAACACAAGCACTCAGGTCACTCCAAGGCAAGTACAAATATGACTCAGTTATTGTCCATGCTGGTGTGAATGACCTGAGACGTACCTCCCTGGACTACATGAAAAGAGACATAGAGGAGCTCTCTGAGCATGTAGCTCAGGCCGGTATGACCCTGACCTTGAGTAGCATCTTACCCTCACTAAGAATGATGCCACAATATGAAGACAAGATGATCAATTTCAACAATTGGCATAAGTACTGGTGTCATTCAAAGGAGATTCAATGCCTGTCAGCCTGGGATGATATGCTCGACAAGCCACGATGCTTCGCTAGGGACAGCGTGCACCTGTCACCCCTGGGCTTTCGGATATTGGCAAAGGCTCTCGCTACCCCCATAGTGCCTTTTTTAGACAAGGCTGAAAAGACAAATCCACCTCCATATGTATCACAAGGGATAAGAAACTAAGAGTAATGCTACTAAACACCTGAAGTCTAAACCTCAAGATGCATGCACTCAAAACTCTCCTTAGCATGGAGAACATCGATATCTGTGCAGTAACAGAAACCTGGTTCAGGGCTCCCGAGAGCACCCCAGCACTACCAGGTTATACCTCATACCATGTTTTTCAGCTCCAAAACTTGGACCAAACCACAAAAGGAGGGGGAGTATCGATATTCAACAACGATACCCACACCTCCAGGTTGGTGGTAAAGCACGAAGCATCAGAGACTATCCATGTGCAACTAACAGTGGGTAAAACTGCCATCCAGTTTATAGCCTGCTACAGACCACCCTCCAAAATCCAGGAACCCCAGTTGGCCTTCCTGAGAACACTGGAAAATATGAAGGTCTCCAAACACCATTATATTGGGCAACTTCAACTACCCAAACATAGACTGGGAGCATTACTCTAGCTCCAACACCCTAGCCCAAAGGTTCCTAGAATTCATAAACTCAAATGCTATGGAACAACTTGTTAGCACTCCCCCAAGAGAGGAAAACATACTGGACCTGATCATCACCAACCTGGGAACTCTATGCTCCAGACCAGAAGTGTATCCCTCACTGGTAAGATCAGACCATAAACTGATCTCACTGGATATTCACATCCTGACCCCACCCCCTGCCCAGAAAACCACAGTGAAAAACTTCTCTAAAGCAAATTTCACACTCCTCAAAACCGAGGTGGAATCCTTCAAAGCCCCCGGGCCTGTGGAAAATACGGCCGACCACAGAATCCTTTATAAATGCATTCTATGAACACCTTCAGGAATGCATGGATCATGCAATCCCAAAGAAAACCAAGACCCAATCATCCAAAGGCAGATGTCCTGTCTGGTGGACCCTAGCCATAAACAAACTACAGAATAGAAGGAGGAAGCTACTACATAATAGAGCAAAATCCCAAAAAGGGAAGGCATCTCTGATCAGTATTAGCAAAAAACTAAGGGCACTTATAAAATCGTCTAAGGCCAGCTTCGATAGAAAAATTGCACAGGACACTAAGGATAATCACAAGGCTTTCTTTAGTTATATTAGGAACCTGGGTGGGAATTCCCAGATATGCTCAGAATTAGTCCAAAATGACAAAAAATACCCCGAACCCACAGACATTGCCAACCTCCTAGCTGACAGGTTCAGCGCAAACTCCCCCCCCCCCACCAAAAGGGCAAATATCTATCCCAGCAGAGTGCTGCCCCCCTAACATCTCAGATGCTCAGGTAAGAGCCACCCTCTCCAAAGCAAAAAACACAGCATCAATGGGCCCAGACGGTGTCCCGGGCTGCGTCCTACATGAACTCCAAGAAGAGCTAAACCCAAACATAAAACTGTTGTTCAATCTCAGCCTTACTACAGGATATGTACCCAAACAGTGGTGTACAGCAACAGTGGTCCCTCTCCACAAATGTGGTGCCTCAATGGACCCTGGAAACTATCGCCCTATAAGCCTGACTAGCTTGGTCTGCAAAGCTATGGAAAGGATCATCATGGACCTCATAAATAAAGATATTGGGGACCTACAGATACTGGATCCTACCCAGTTCGGCTTTGTTAAGGGCAGATCCTGCCTCTTAAACCTGGTTGACTTCTTTGAAACAGTCACCAAGGCCATTGACGAAGGGAAGGTGGTCCACACAGCCTACCTGGACCTCGCAAAAGCCTTCGATACAATACCCCACTCGGGCATTATAGATAAGCTCACCAGCTTAAATATAAACCCCTATGTCACTAGATGGGTTCCAAACTGGCTCAAGGACAGAACCCACATGGTTAGAATTGCTGGAGCCATGTCAGACTCCAAACCAGTTACAAGTGGCATCCCACAAGGCTCAGTCCTGGGACTTCTCTTGTTCGGTATATATTTCTCGGAGGTACAGGCCAACACAGAAGGACTGTGGCTGATCAAGTTCGCAGATGACTGCAAACTGGGCGCCATAATCGACTCTCCAGCCGACACAAGCATCCTCCAAAAGGGCCTCATAGAAACAGACAACTGGTGCCAGAGCCATGGCCTCAAGCTAAATGCCAAAAAGTGTATAGTCATTCCCTTTGGCAAAAACAAAGTACCCACAAATTACCACATAGGTGGTAATCCATTAAGTGCAGAAGAAGTAATTAGGGACCTGGGGACCCAAGTTGATAGCAATCTCTCATTTGACAATCACATGGCCAAAGTGGTTAGAAAAACATTTTATATAGCCCACCTAATCATGAAGGGATTCACATATAGATTAGGGGAGGTCATCGTGCCTCTTTACTCATCCCTCATCAGGCCAATAATCGAGTACAATGCCCCTTTTGGGATGTACCTTACCAAACACCTGCAGCAACTGGAAAGACCCCAAAAGTACCTCACCAAGTGGATTAAAGGGCTCAAACAGATGCCATATGCTGCCCGGTTAAAGAAACTCCAGCTCTACTCAGTGGCATACCGCCTGCTCAGAGGCAACCTGTGCCTGACGTATAAAGCCATGTCCAACCCGGAATTAAGGGACATGCTGCACCTCAAAAAATCCAAATCCCATCGAGCTACATGCTTGAGAGACTTGAACCTCAGCACATAAATAAATAGGACATGTTGGAGGGATAGATTCATAACCCAGAGGCTCCCTTCACTCTGGAATAAAATCCCAGTCCATGTTAGGCAGAGTCCCTCATTGACTCTCTTCAAGAGGAATCTTGATGAGTGGATGGGAGATCGTAGGTTTACCACGGGTATCACTTCTGTGTCACTGTTAGACAGAGGCACAGTATACTAACCTCGAAAAAGGGCATAGCAAAATTAATTTAAAATGGGTGGCGAAAGCCAAACATAATCTGGCTAGGCTTATAAATGCCCTAGGGCAGATAGCCTAGTATGAACCTATGAACTATGTAAGTGTGTACAGTCCTGTAACATCAAATTATGTACTCTCATTCACAACTTCTTAGTCTGTGAATGCCACACATAAATAGTGCTGGCACTGTACAGGTGTTCTTCACTGTCCCTGATGTACCCTGGCTACGTGACTCTTATTGACCTTCATCCCTCATTATTTGAGAGGTATGGCTAACATACCCCTCAATCCCCTACAGTAGGGATTCAGTCATAGCCATAAGTAATGGAGGGACACAGGCCCATCTTCAGTCACAGGGGATGTATATTGGCCATAAAACATAAAACTATGAATACACTAACAGATATTACTGTAGCATACATGTTTTTTGAGGGGTCTGGCGTGTGACAGCCAGATTCCCTATTGTCCATCAACAGCCATCAATGAATGGCCAGCCATTTGTCAGACATCCACATGTGTGTGCCAAAATGAACATATTCATGAGGCACACATTCGCAGTCCACAAACATCTGTGTAGTGGGAAGGTGGGAAGCCTACAGGGAACATATAGTACAAAAGGTTTGCATTGCTGTCTGTCATTATGGAACACTGCTGTTGTAAAACTGTCCCCAATTAGTTGTTGTAATATCACACAGCTATTTCTCCAATAGTGTGTGTATGACATATTAGTGGGAGCTTGCCTGTAGGGGATACAACACAGTACAGTGCAGTGATGGGTGTAGAGACATAGAGTAGAATCTGTCATGGCACACAGGGTTGTGTCCAGTATTACTACTGTCTTGGTGATAGCCACACATGTATTATGTGGATAGACTGTGGGGTATGACATGTGAGGGAGTGGTGGATAGTGTAGGCCATATTGGTTGTGCAGGGTCTGTACATAGTGGATGCCCATGCACCTAGTCCTGTAATGTGTCCCCCTCTTGTTGTCTTTCAGGAGCAATGTATCACAGGAGGCATCCCCCATTCACAGCTGCTGAGAATGCTTCTATCCTGGATGGCCTCAACTGCATCATCATGTTCTGCTTTCAAAGGGTCACCAACATTATCACCAGTGTGCAGCATTGTGGGGTGAACTTGTCAGGGTGATTAAACAAAGTGGATATCAGGTCAGGGCATAAGAGCAGGCCCACCACAGGGCCACAGATATGCTTAATGCCACATGTCAAAGGGCAGCTGCTGTGACGAAGGACTGTGTTGCCACCGGTGGAGGGCCTGCAACAGAACAACCACTCACAGCCACAGAAGAATTCCTGGCAAACCTAGAATCAACCACCAGCTACCAGGCATCCATTCCCCCATACATCCTGAAGGTGGGTGCCACAGTGTCAACATCAGAGGAGCGTCCAGGTAAGCGTACTTTGTTCACCAGTATAATACTGTATCGGTCATTGTGGCAGGCTCTGAATGCCAGTCCATGGGTCCCGGGTCTATCTTCATTGGGGGGTTGTTTTAATGCACAGTTGGGCACACATACTCAGAATTTTAGCAATGTCTGCAGTATCAGATTAGCTACTTTACAGGTGGATATATCCACATATTACCCTCTAACAGTGCAACATTTGATATTGCTGACAATCCCTCCCTCACATTTTCATAGATACGTAAAGTGTGGTGAGAGTCTGTGATCCTGTACCTGGTAAGTGTGATACTGTTGTTTTACAGCTTATATATACCATATGAATGTTAAGGACTGCCATTTACCCCAAGGCACAACTGTTATACTAAGCCAGAGTGGAAAAGTTGTATGTTCCATATCAGAGAAGTTGACTACAGTGCATACAATGGATAATCACAGCTGTATATCTGTACAAACACCAACATATTTAAAGTTATAGTCATGAAAAAGTATGCATCCTGCTATACAGGAGGTAATAACTCCAGGATGCTTGTTCACTCACTATAGGGAGATAGTACACACCTGTGGCAGTGATACTACAGCAGGCATATAATTCTCAGGATAGGTGTACTGGGTATTATGTGTAGTTCTATAACATACAGTGAGATATTGCATACCCCACATGTGTAGTGTACTGGCAACATTCACTTGATGTAGCTGAAGTGCATGTTAGAAAGGTCCTGTCTTGTCTATGTATGCTGATGTGTGTTTATGTGTTGTGCATGAAATCAGTGATGAGAAGATGTGTAACATGTAATGCAGTTGTGGCTCCTCATCTGCATAAGTATGTGTGGATTATCATACCTAATAGTACAGGTAATAAGGTACTGATTTTGTCTTACTCCTGACAGGTGAATGAGGGTTTGAAGTCTGTCCCCCTCACAACCTGATGTCAGTGATCTATTAGGCTCTGATGATGATGGTGGCCATAGTGAGGCACAGGTGGGATTTCCAGGGGCTGAATATGTCCTAGAGGTTGACATTCCTCTTCTTTCCCCATTGTCCATGCACACAGTCAATATGCCAACATATTCCCAGTCTCCAGAGGCCACAGATATTGGACAGTCACATGGTGTCGACATTTAACAGGACAGTGTGACAACTGTGGAATCAGTGAGTGCAGACATTGGCAACAGCCAGACAGCTGGTGAGGTCTCGCACAGGCAGAATGACAAGGGTGGTCAAAGGAGGACTGATGTCTGTCCACCTCCTGTCACAGGTGTCACATCACAGGTCATTCGCTGCATGTTTTGGGCCATCATAGAGGCACAGGCATGTACTGAACGCAACACCAGATGGATGCTCATGGTCATGGATGCAGCACAGTCTGACATCCTTGACTTCCTCCCCCACACTGGTGACACCATGGATCATTTCACTGATGTAGGTGACAGTGGACTGAGACAGTATCTGTCTTTGCCTGCAAATTGTCTGTGCTGGATCATCTGACTGAGCATGTGGACGTAGGTCAGCAGCACCATCTGCTGAGAGATCATGTGTCCATACACACTCACTTTCCCATAGTGGCGGTACCTCCAGCACTACAGATGGGCAGACAGCAGTCACTGTCTGGTACTAGCACTGCATCCAACCTTGGGCATGGTGGAGGCAGTGCCACTCCTGACAGAGCAAATCCCTGTGTTCATGGCCAGAGACGGTGAACTGTCCACTCTGCCATGTATGGTCCACAGCTGTCCAACATAGACACATGTAGTGCTAGCATTGGGCTTGACTGTGTACACACACACCCTCAAACATCACTGTCACATGTAGGCCATCAACAGACACACATGGCACCTCTCCACTGTACATCTCACCAACACCCCTTCCTGACTCACACACATGCTGGCAATTGTATAGCATAGCCTAGGCCTCTGGCACCCACACACCACAACCTGTGCATGTGATGATACCTGTGCCACATCCCTGCCATCCATGCCATCAATGCAGGGACATGCAAATATGTATCTGATGCGCATAGTGACTATATTACTTTCAATGTAGTTGTGTAGTGCAGTATTGTTATGCCATTGTTCTTGTGGCCTACGCTAAGTGGCCTGGTATTACTCAGCATGTGTGGCCTGCTGAGTGCCCAGCATGCTGCTGTTATTGTCTCTAGTGTCATAGGAGTGGGATACCTGTTAATACCCCTGCTATGTGGGTACAGTTCCCAGTATGGTCATGTCTGGCTGGTTGCAGTTTAGTAGGTGGACAGTTGGCCTTGGACAATATGGCCTGTCCAAGGCCTGTGTTACAACCATTGCACATTACACCACCTGCCCACCATTGTCTGTCTACACGGTGACATTCCACAGGCACAGGGGTCTTTGAGTGTGTGGATTATGTCCTTTTTCTGGCTTGGTCTGTTACCATCAGACAACTGTTGTGATGTGTAGATGCAGATAATTGCAGCATTCTGCATGTCACTGAGGACATTTGTACATCCTCACACACATTTATAAATATATATATATATATATATATATATATATATATATATATATATACATACAAACACACACATATATATATATATATATATATATATATATATATATATATATACACGTGTATAACAGGGATGTCATCTTAACTGTTGCTTTGTGTGTACGTTATGTACATGTATTACTTAGATATGTGTGGAGAGTCTTTATCAGTCCACTTATTGTTTAGCTTTCTCTCTCTCTCTATATATATATATATGTATACATATATATATATATATATATATATATATATATATATATATATATATATATAGCTATATATATATATATATATATATATATATATATATATAGATATATTCCACATACTGAATACTGATAGCTAGGTTAAGCATCTGTGAGGGGGGATAGGGGAAGACATACATAGCTGTCAGTATGCACAGACATATTTCCTGCTGCACCTGTTTCCACACTCCAGCACCTCCCTGATATTTTGTCCAAGGCGTTCCCTGGCTGTTTGCTGAATGTAATATGTGACTCATACCTATCAGCTATAGGGATTTGCACAGCATGCCCAGATATTTGCCTCACATCTTTGGTCCGTGATACATATCACTGTAGTTTTCTGGCACATTAGTGGCAAATCATTAAAGATTGATGTAAGGAAATAATGACATACATTTGAGATTCAGACTGCAGACACTGCAGGAGATTCATGGTAATGCAAGACCTGTTATTCTATCAATTCTGTACATTTGTAAGTCAATATTTAACACTTGTCTCTATTTTTGGTCCTTTGTCCCCATAATATTCATAGCTTTGGCCAGATTTGTTGCTGTAAGAGGTTGAGAGGTTTGATGTGACAGGGGTACATGTTTTGTTGCTGTAAGAGGTTGAGAGGTTTGATGTGACTGGGGTACATGTTGTAACACCACATACAGGGTGACAGCTTGCATACCTCTCCCTGTACATGTTTTTACAGAATATCCAGCCTATTGCCCCATATGTCTGCTCTGTTTCTCATACAGTTGTGGTGTTCCGATAGTATACTGTAAAATGCAGGCAATGCAATGTTGTATCTACTAAGACATTTAAGTGATGGCCTTTACATCCTGCAGCTAATCTGACCTGTTGCAACCTGCTGTTATACTAGCCACCTTCCAGGTTATTCAGAGCATGTATAATGTCTGTCTGCAGGTTTGAATCTCCGTCCACCCATTTTCTCTGGCTTTGTCCAGCTGTCTTGCAGTAACAGATTGCAGCATTATGACAGTCTGTGGGACACTTACCATATGAGTAACTCACATGCAAAAGTTGTAGATGCTGCCAGCTTTGAACCATCAACATCATCACCTATGCTAATGTTCTTAGCCCAGTGAGCCACACCAGGGAGAGAGGTTGAATTCCTCACACTATCAACTACATCGACACATACACTGCCCCCCTCCATTTTGTGGACAAAATATGTGCCCAGGCTGTACGTCACAGCCCTGGAAATGTGTGGTCTGCTGACATATCAATGCAAACATACTCTGTTACTACAGCCATATGGGAACACAGATGTATTGGGGTAGGGGACTCTGGCATTGACAATCATGCATCTATCCTATGACCCCACTGTTTGGCATTTCACCTGCGCAATGCAGTGGGGCTTCCAGCCATGTGGCCTAATGAATATTATGGGGCATTCAGTATTGGACAGAGTACCTGTTGTCTCAAGTGGCTGTTAGATCTCTGCAAGCTGACCAGTAGCCCAGTCTATTCCCTTGATAAAATCCAGCATGTCCATACATATGCACCATAGCCTAGTTCCATGTACATGTATTGTAAAGGAGAGTGACTTACTTTGCAAATGCAGTAGTTGAGAGACCTGTGTTTCAGAGCAAACTCTATCTGATGCATGCAGTACACAGCCAATACATGGTTAGGTACAAGTTGTATGGCTTGCCTGGCATCATTTTTAATATATGGATGTGAGCTGGAGTGAGGTGTCAGTCCCTAGGGCCCTAGGTTGCTAGTGTGTGTGTGCTATGCGTTGTTTCTTGACCAAGGTCAGGGCATACTGGGCATGCCTCCATCTGCCTATAGGTAGCACCTCATGGGATTCCTCCTCCGAGTCCCCCTGTGGGTGTGGGGACCTAGGCAGTGGTGGGGAGCTTGGGTATCCCTTTCCTTTATTGATCCTGTCACAGCTGTTTCTGCAGGATCATATTGCTCCACCAGATATATGAAGTCACCGGAACCGTGACTTCTGAAGCCCAAACACACTCTCTATGATGTTTCTAGTTTGTGTGTGTTCCTCATTATGGCATTCTTCATTGGGTGTAGGTCCATTTCTGATGGGTGCCATCATCCACGGTTCCAGTGCCTAGCCAGCATCCCCCAGTAGATGGCCATATGAGATGTCCTCTCTAGCAAGCATCTGGTACAGCTTTGATGAGTGCCAGATATGGGAGTCGTGATAACTGCCAGGGCTGCAAATACACACATTCATGATAATGCCCTGGGCAGTGCAAACAACCTGACAGTTGATGGAGTGATACCCATTGCAGTTGATGTAGACTCCACCCTCTTCACCGGGCGGTGCTTTGATGTGTACATGAGTGCAGTCTATGGCTTCCAGTACATCAGGGTAGTATGCTACATGGTAGAATCGTCTCATGCTGCTAGCTCTCTCCTCAGGGGTGTGGGGTAAATAAATGTGCTCACTGGCATGTGTTAGCATGGCATCCAGGAACTAGTGGAGAACTTTGGATGCTGATACCTTTGAAACCCCCATCATATCCCCAGTTGGTCTTTGGAATGTACCTGTAGTTAGTATTTTAAGGGCTACATATACCTTTGTTTCCACTGGGATGGGTTCCCCTCTGGTGGTTCTAGGTCTGAGTTGAGGGCAGCAGAGCTCGGTGAGTTCTTGTAGTATGTCCCTAGCCACCCTTTAGCACTATATGATCTTCAGCTCATGTAGCTCCTGGAAGGTTACCCTGGGCCTGAACACTCTTCACCATCACAGTCTAGGCCTATTCAGCATCAGCACTGACATCAGCATCTAGCACATCCTGATGTAGCAGAGCTGCAGCAGCCCCAAGCATTGCTTTAGTAAAAAATCTCACGTTTGTACTCCACTAGTGCAAAGTATGGGGGTGAAATCAGATCGTAGGGTGTATGCAACCTTCATAGTGCTCTGCTGTAGCTGCAGCTTGTGGGTGATTGACTACCTATGATGCATTCCACCTGCCAAGTACATCATTTTAATGACTCAGTTTAAGGGGTAAAGGAGTCATTAGTAATTTATATATGATTGTTTTTCACAGCCAGTTTTTCCCCCCTGCTAAGCACTGTGGCACAGCATTCAAACCCATGCTGCAGATATACACAATGAAGAGCACTTCAGGACACACCCCCATGGATGGGCATGCTCAGCACAGTGGCGCACAACACAAACATGCCCAAACCCACTCAAACACATGCCCCGAGGGTAAACAATGCATAGCAGCACTGGACAAACCCCCCAGCTCAGCGGCAAGCAAATGGGTGCTGCTGAGCTCCAATGAGATTAAACAGATGTGGACACACAACCTTTTGCTGTCAGCTATCTCTTCTGTGGACATCAACAAAGCTCTGGTCCTACACGGATGGGATCTGCGGACACAAATACCCATTTTTGCCATTCAGTAAATCCAGCTCATTTGCATAAAGATCCATACTTAATACTTGGAAACTGCACTATTTCAGGCCCTGCCTCCTTAGCAACCACAGCAGTCTACCATTGTATGTACTCCATGCAAGGTCTTATAATGCATTATTGTCGCATATTTATTTTTCTTCCGTTTTACAATTATTAATTTTTTTTTCCATAACAGCATGTTTGCGCACTGCTGTGCATCATGCAACTGTAGTATAGGTATTAAAAAATATATATTTTAAATTATTTTCCATTAAGGTTTGGACACACAAGGCATAGTCTTACACATATCTGTGTCTGCTATGCTATTTCTATGCGTCTACCTGGGCTTTTACAGCCCATTTTCACTTTTTTATGTCATGTACAAGGAATTTTTCTGTGTACACTTCAGACACCAATGTGGGGTCTGCAGGACTGCCAATCTGCTTGCTGGATCACCATATACCCTAATTTTCATGCAATTCACCTGCTTTTGAGGTGATTTTCATGGCACAGACACTTCCGTATTCATATGCTCATAGCTCTGCTTACTGGATCGCATGGCTGCTTACTTCCATGTAAGCTCCTTGCTACTATACATATATGGAAAAATAATCCGTCAGCTTTGTTGAATTCCCCCTTATGTTTTCTTTTGTGATTTGTTTATACATTTTTGCATAGTAGCACGCCTAAGTGCATAATGTTGATCATTTTGTGTCAACATTATCCAACTATTACAATACAGCAACAGATTTACAAAAAAAAAAATTACATTCACTATTGATCAAATAACTCAACATGACACCCATCCATGTTACCAAAATAATACTCCTAATAATAGCCGAAAACTTCACCTTATACAATTTAGTCTCAGTGGTTCAGCAACCACCTATAATATGCATTTCCCTATTCACCACAGATAAAACCTTTGAATATTAAAATGTCACATTCAATCTACAGAATTACTTATATTGATCAGATTACCTATACTGTAATACCAGAAGAAAACAATCCCAATATCTCACTAAAATATAACACAGACATAGTAAAACTCCTCAAGATCATATCACTCATCACATCACAGCTAACCCTTAGAGGAGATATTCATCCAAACCCTGGCCCCATCACCACCGCATTCCAACAAAACACCCCAATATGGCAGCCATAGTCTACTAAACCTCTCTCAGAAAGGATCTGACCTCCTATTATTAAATTTGAACATTAAAAGTATTGTTAACAAAATCCAACAACTTCACGCTACTTTCACCCACTACTCTCCTGGCATCACTCTGATTACTGAAACCTGGTTAAAATCAGAAAGTAACAATAATGAAATTCTACCTCCAGGTTACAGTATATATATATATATATATATATATATATATATATATATATATATATATATATATATATATATATATTAGATACAAAGTGAAAAAAAGGAGGGGGAATTGCCATTCTATTTAAAAGTAACCTTATCCTAGAGATCTTACAATAAAATACTCCTGACTTCAATAATGCAGAAGTCATCTTTACAAAACTTAAGATCAACTCCAAAAAATACTTAAATGTATTTGAAACATATATACCTCCAGGTAACAACATCGCCACCCTATTACACATCCTCTACTGGTCCTCAAACTCTCTTCCCCATTAAACAATTATTATGGGGACTTCAACATAGATTGGAATATTTGTAACTCACAAAAACCTTCAAATCACATAAACCTTCATGGCTTCATCCAAATCATACAAGTCCCCACTAGAATTTATCTATTTTTAACTTTTAATGCACAGACAGGACATGAGGTATATGCATGTTTTATCCAACCAGTTCTTCATCTGAGATGTAAACAGGTGAGAAATGATAAGATTTTATGATACTTACTTGATTTGACTGTTTACTGAGGGGACTTAGGAGTGGTAATGTTACAAGAGCATGACAGTTTTGTTGACAGGTCTGTTGTCATTAGGATTTTAAAATGCAAATGGGACGTTAGACAAAGAAAGAGGCTTAGTAATAGGTATTTTTCTAGTGCAGGACCATTTCATTGGCAGGTATGTTTTAAAGGTGTAATTACTGTCTTACCAATCATGATGACCCCTGTCTTCAGTATATTCTAACATTATAACACTATATTTAGTACTGTGACTCTAAAAAGCAGTGGTGGCTGGTCAGTTCCAAACTGGGGGGGGGGGGGGTTGCAGGAAGCAACTGAAAGGATAAGGATAACTGGAATAGGGTGGGACTATATTGTAACAGGTCAGTGACTATTTGTCTGTGATCCAACAACAGAAGGGTCAGTCACTTTCATTTATTCATTTAGAGACTGTCTCAGTACCCACTCATTCTAACCACTTTGTTGACTATATACACCTCAGATATCTGATTGTGACCAGCATAGATGGCATTAGGTAAAATGGAGCACTAGACAAAGGACCCCATGGTGCCCTCCCCACCCCCACAAAGTTTCCCTCTGGATCTCCCACTAGTCTGCCAGTTTCTCTTCATTTTGGCCTTCCACACCATGCAGATCAATTATTTTTTTCTTGCTTTATTATACTTTGACTAGTTTGTTTTTTCTTCTCTATCCTTTCAACACACCAGGAGCAGCCACATCCATAACATGATAACTGTGTTGGAAGTGAACTGGATTAAACCTGGTTAGTATTCCCCAGAAGCCATGATATTCTATATGATCTAAGGTGCATCTTATACATTTTCCAAGCTAGGAATCCAATGATAGCCTTAACAAAAATCATTAGTAAGGAAAGAAATATAGTCTTGTTTGTTTATTTCAGTGAAGAAGCATATTGTATCCATAGCCTAATGTTCAAAGATTACAAAACAGTAGTTCTCAATAAACCAAGCAGACAAATGCTTCAGACATAGTATCATCATATTTGAAGAGAGAGCCTGCCTCCCTAACCAATATAAAATTATAGTAACTTTCTGTGTACCCCTCTGGTTTTAGAATGGAATAAAAGTGAAATTACAAATGGCCATTGTTATATATTTTAAAGTTGTTGCTGTACTAGATAGACACAGCATGCATTCTCACTACTGTCTTCAAAAGATAACAACATTTTCTGTAAGCCTCTGATGTTAGACCAGGATGTATGTGAATGAACAAATGGCCACAGTATTGACTTTCAACTGCTTGCTCCCAGAAGGATATACAAAGCATGCCTCTTTATCCCTGTGATGCCCCTGCACTGGCCCAGTAATCAAGAAGCCTCAATCCTCACCACTAGCAACAGTGGGGAGCATACACACTGAGAGGATAACAAGTACACACACACAGTAAAGTGCAATTTCCCTTAACAGCACATAGAGACCACAGTCAGTTTGGGGCTTTCTCTTCCTTTTTTCAGATCCCCAATAAGACTCCCCACTGGCACAGCTATAGGGTTGAGATCGCAGCTGAGTGGCCAAACCAAGATCTCCAATACCCTCTCTGTTCAACCAGTGCTTTGTGTCCCTGCCCAAGTAGGTGACACACACACACACACACACACACACACACACACACACACACACACACACACACACACACACACACACCTTGAGATTTAATTTATATATAAACACACACACCTGACCTGGGAAAGACTGGCACAGGTTTACCAGCTATGCCCCCTTCTGCCCAGACTCTAAGATAGTTTTCACTGCCACCAGTCAACTCTTTATGAGCTACTTTAAGGCCTTTAACAAAGGGTGACCAATCCTGCAGTGTAATGTTACTATTAATCCAAATGGTAGTCTGACCAAGAGCAAGGCTATTTGGGAGTGTCCTGTGCAGCGTCACCATATAGATATGTAAGTACTGTAGCAGCTTAAATATGTATCACATATATCAGCCACAAAGACAGGTTTACATCTACTCAATGAAAATAATAAAAGAACAAGACAATACTCAGTAAGCAGTCACTTACATCAGAGTTCAAAATCACAGGAAATATTTAAAACAACATTGTAGGACAATCTCAAATAAATAAAGAAAGCATGTAAGCTATACTTTACTATATTCATATGCGAATCTTAAAGAGTTACTCTGCCCTAAAAACTTAACTTACAGCAAGGCAAGTGCAGATGTGGTGATGAGTGGATGTTCTTGTTATGTCAAAGACAAAATACAAAATTTAATGTGTGTGTCTCTGACAGAGTTCTTAAATTAATATCAACTATTACTGCTGGGTTAGCTTGGATGACATCACTTTTTGTCACCTGACTTTAGTTCCCAGGCTAAACCTCCATTGTCAAAAAGTGCAAGCATTTCTAGCATCTCCCTGTGAAGAATACATATCTCTCAGATGTTTGCAGATCCTGGAAGTCATAAAACAATAAAACAATTCTACATCTCAAACCTAGTAATACAATACAAAACATTTCCAGCTCTAGATATTGTGTCTGCTACTGCACTGAAACTGAAAGATAACTTTTATAACACAGCTGTAAAACAATTTAATTTCAGCTTATTTTCTTGAAGTTTTGCAAGTTAACCCTCTATGTTCCAGTTTCCATTAAACATATACATCTAAACAGTCCAAATAGTGCAGGTACATTCCTGTTCTATTCCAATAGGGCATGATGTGGTTACATTTTAGCTCAGTACTTTACACACACTTCAAATCATGTCAATATTCACAAATGACATAGAATTATTTATAACATTCCAGATAGCCAGGCTGGCAGTATTTTCCTATGTCACAACCCCTAACTCAAAATACTCCACCTACATAAAGGGATGATGTTTGGCTGTGAGGAAAGGAAAAAATAATGATCACTGTAATGTATTTCAACTTGTTGTCCCAAAAAAGTACTCTGCTCCTAAACAAGCTGCAGTGACTTTTTGTGCATAGTACTGAGGTCTGATTGTGAGGAATTTTAAATAAATAATGACAACACTTTCCCCAGTCCCCACCCAAGTTATGATGACCTTGTGTACACTTCTCTGAGCAGGGCAAGTTATAGACGATGAGAATTGGACCCACTATTAAGCCTGTATTAGAATCCCCTTAATAAGTCAAGGTCTTGGTGGTCTGGGATTCTTATTTTTGAAAGATAATTGTTGTATGTATTTCTGCCGGAGAGGGTGTGTGTGTGTGTGTGTGTGTGTGTGTGTGTGTGTGTGTGTGTGTGTGTGTGTGTGTGTGTACGTGTGTGTGCGAATAGGTATTATGAACATCTGAGCTGTAGACTGAGTTTTGTTTACACTATAATTTTTCAGGGTTTCTTTTAATCTATAAAAATTAAATGATGTACACTTTTTCTCCTTTCTAGATACAAATGGGTATTAAAGCACTACACTTAACATCAATGACTTATCAACTTCTGACAAAGGGGTCCTCTTAATCCAAAGACATAAATAACCATAAAACCTTGTATAATCCACAAGAGAGTATCATATCACTTTGTTCCAGCATTTTCTGTTTGTGCATAAGCACAGCATTTCCACGTCTTTTTTTCTATACTGCTGATTTTCTAATCACTTCCAACACATCTTGCCATCAGTGAACTCCAATTGTTGGCAAGTTAAAGCTCGGGTAGTCAAAGCTTGAGAGCTCAGACTTCGTCAACCAGTAGGATGGCCATGTTTCTTACCTGTAACATTGATTTTAAAGTGATAGAATGCCCGGTTATATAAAATTTAATAAATACAGTTTTGTGTGTTCATCTCATTGAGTTAGTAATGATGTTTTTTGCCTGCTTTCCACCAAACTAGACCAGAAGAAAATCCCAACCTCAAGTTATCACTATGCTAGTTGTGGTGGCATGTGTTCACACAGCATTCGGCAATGTCCTAGGAAATTTTTTTAAAAGAAAGTTAGAAATTATGGAAATATTTTTATGGCAGTCAGAATATTAGAAAAGAAGAATGTCAGCTGTACCAGAACAGTAACTGTTCCAGACATTCTACAGATACGTTCAAAGCATTAAACATGATGTTTAAGTATTAGTACTCCTGTAACATGCTTCTGCCCCCGACTATCCCCTTTAAATATATCAGTACACATGAGTGCACTTTTGACTATACTTAATTTATCAGGACAAAAGACTATAAATGCAGTAATTATTAATTCACAATTCAAAATGTTTATACATATTTTGCATATTATTTAAGCATTCTTTTGCATTTCATTTTAGATACTGTTAACTTTATTACCATGAGCAATATATATGTTTTATATGTCTTCCTACCATTATTAAACTCTAGGGGCACTGGGAATTTCTGTGATACCATCCTAGTGATGTCCCTAGGAATCTAATGTGAGCTGTTCATAGTAACACTAATAATTGTAAACTAATACTACATACAAGCAATTGAAATACTTCATTTTAAAGATTATATGATGATTAAGACAGCTGCATTAATATGTATCTTTGAATAGCGCAATCAAAAAGATACATGTTGTTTGTACGTTGCCTGTTTATTTTATTATAAAAATTAAATTATTTTTAATATTTCAACAAAAAATGATATAGACAGAATGGCTTATCCTCATAATGAAAGATCACAGCTGGATAAATAACAAGCTACTGACAGAAAGTATATAGCTTAAATGGTTACTAAAATAGTGTAAGCTGCTAAAAAAATACAAAAATGAATATTTACATTATTTATTGTGATTTATAAAATCAATTTTTGGAATTATACCTCAATATTTTAGCACAAGAAATCTGGACAAAGCCAAACATAATGGGGGACAAATTTTAAATATTTCTATTATAAACTTTGAAAGATGCTAGAATAAAAGGGTTTGTGTTACCATGCATTTTCTGAAGAATATGAAAACTGAAACTCAAATGTCTGTCATTATTTAGTGAATTTAATTCTCACCGATTTGCCAGAAAACCACAACTTTTATGAGGAAAATATGAGGCAAAAATCTGGACAGTTGACAGGTATTGAGAATCTAATGAATGTGACTATTGTAAAGATTATTTAGCTCTGAGCAGTTTTCCATTTACATATTAGCAATAATGGTTCTGTGGATATAAAAAATTGTATAAAATTTAAGGATACAGCTTCATTTGTCAAAAGGCACATAATGCATCCATAAAAAGTTAGAGAACAAACTTCCAGAGCTTCATTAAAAGGAATGAGTGTAGGCATCTTACAATTTCACATAAAACAGGGGCCATAAGCTCCTGGTTGTACTGTTGGCAGCCTATGATCTGCATATATTTATGACTGTGTCAGTCAGCTATAACACTATCATTTTGTATATACCCTGTAGCTAAGGCTACATTAAAGGAGTCTAGTGATGGATGCCCCATTCACACTTACTCCTCAGGAAGATTAGTCTCACCTCAAGCATTCCTTTCCTGAGGCATAATGACAATTCTCACCTGCTGGAGGTGTCGCCAACCATTCACCAATAAGAAAAGATTCATCAGTCATATATGATGGTAGGCTATCACAACCAAACGTTTACTTTGATAAGAAGCTTAGGTATCTCACAAAACTTTTATTTTTCCATTGCTCATACCACAGGCAGCATCAGTTAGTCCATCAGCACACAAGTCCACATGGGTCTTCTTTGGCATGAGCCAAAGAAAAAAGCAGTTCTCATACCTCATATCCACACAAGAGTAATAAACCTACTTGCTGTTTCAATATATGAGAGGAAGTAGCATAATGTTTGCGTATAATCTACCTCCCTTCCTCCCAGCAGACTACATTCAAAACTTTTGCATGAACAATGGCATGTTTCCCTCTGTTTGCCAACTTCCCTGCCCTATACCAACCTTGTTTTAACCCCTCCACTTTTACCTATAGGCTCTCAATCCCATTCTACTCCCTCTCCTCCAAGTCCTGTACAAGCAGCCTGATTTGGAGATTGAATAAGTCTAACCCTGTTTCTGACTAGTGAACCCAATCTGTTATAAACTACCAGGGTCCCCTCTCTGTAAAGAATAGATTCCCATGCTATTGTCCCCAAATGTAGCTTACACACACACACACACACACACACACACACACACACACACACACATGAGTGTGTGTGTGTGTGTGTGTGTGTGTGTGTGTGTGTGTGTGTGTATTAATGAGCTCATTTCAGCCCTTTCCCTTGTTCTGCTACTTCAGATGTTCTCTGGTCCACCTTCAATCTAAATTATAGGATGAACAACTCCAACCTACCTCAGTTTAAATAGTACCCACTGCCTGCACTGCCTCACACGTGATCATTAGCTTACCTCCCTGATTTTCCACATACCGTTAGAATTATGTACCAGCTTATTCATAATGTTATCCACATGAAACTGCCTTCCTCCTCAGCACATTTCCCTGTTAATGAATGTCTCAAAATGCTGTAGAGGCTTGAGGTGCAACTAATGCAGGAACATTTTCTTTTGTCACCTGCACCTCAACCCTTGTTAAATTAACAGCCAGACATTTTTGACTTAAACCTCATCACAACAAGCACCATTCCAACTGCTCCGTACTTATGAACCAAAACTTTATCTTGGCTTTATGACATCACAACAACATGTGCATCATTTACACCTTCTTAAATAGTTATAGTCATGAACCAGACAGAATTAACATTTTCTAACAGCAACAACAATCATGAATACAATAGTCTCCATCTTTTTTCTTTCTTTCTTTCTTTCTTTCTTTCTTTCTTTCTTTCTTTCTTTCTTTCTTTCTTTCATTCTGTGTGTATTCTCCAGAAATAAACTCATTCAATTATATGCTTGTAGCCACTCCACCAGATAGAGGTAGAAGCCAAGTCATGTGGGTTATCCCAGCCATCTGTTTCCCAGCTTGACACAGCTGACCTCATCACCTTTCACATGGTTCTGGTCAGTGCAGATTCCAGTTCCCACCCTTTGGTTTAGGCCTAACAATTTTACAGCCATATTTGCTCATGCTAAGCTTTCACCTGTAATAAAGCAAGACAATTTGTGTTGTTCAATGGCTTTGGCCCATCTGCCTTAAAATTTGTCTTCTCTCCTTTCTCTCTCTTTCTCTGCTCCCTTTTACATGTATGGTTTCACATTCACATGCATACACACTATATTAGGAATGTTTATGTACACGATCCCTGTTCCTATTCCTGCATATCTGTAATGTCTTTCCTGATCTGTGGGCTAAATTCACTAGCTACAGTGAACCTGACCAATATCATTGCTTGAACCAGTGATTCAACACTTTAGATGTCAAGTTATAACCCTTGTTCATTGTTAAGTGACGCATACTCAAATAACATTATTCTTGTGAATGAAAGCAGCATGTAACTCCCAATCATAGACCTAAATTCCATGACAGTAAGCATGAAAGTGCAATGTTCAGAGGTCAGGTCCAGTTGCCATAAATATGGGATCTTATTTCCTGTCTTATAGATTCTAAATTATTGATCCACGCAGCATCCAAAGTCTGTAAGGGTACGCATGACAAAGAGTGGAACATTAACACATCCATACTTTTTTTGTCATGCACATCTAAAAAGCCACTGTACTGCATACCTGCCACTGTACTGCACAAATTATCTATCCTCAGCAGGCTAAGAGTTACCTCTGGCAGCTCTATATTGCCTGTGCTATAGGAACATGGCTAATCTTCTACAAAAATCATACCTGAAACAGTCTGCTCCTTGAAAGTGAATGCCCCAAACAAACTGAAAACTGTTTATGTTCTGTGACATGCTATCCTATGATCTAGTGATCACTTTACTACAGCATCCTGATGTGACATGTTATTGGTTTATATTAATCTATGGAGGGAAAGCATAGCCTGAATTTAATTAATTTTAATTTAGCATACCTTATGCTACTCACCACTGCAATTATCATGACTATGACCTTTAAGAACTCTTCCTAACTGTTGCCTATCAAACAAGTCCTTCAGGTTCAGAGACATGAACAACTCAAGCTTAGTCTCACATAATGTGGATTTATACTTATATATGAAAGTACATCATTTGAGAGAAAGAGGTGCAGTCTGCTTTACCAATGCTTCTCGTATAGAAAACCTAGTATCTGCTTACCCCAATAAGTGTCAGTTTTGTGGAATGTTTGACAACCAGCTACTGACTTTTAGATCCATCTCTGTCAGTCACTAAACCTCTACCTGTCAATTACAGACTCTTTCTCATTGCTATTTTCTAACCTGCTGCCCTACCAACCCCATTCCCAGACTTGTCATTTGTGATATAAGCACAGTCACCATCCAAGCCTATGTAATTAAGATTGTGTTCCATCCACAACCTCCAAATTTATGAGGGTAAATGCCTTTCATACTCTGTCCCAGTCTATGCATCCTGTTTTATGGGCTTTCTCTTTCATTACTAGTCAAGTTTCCTGCTTGTCCTGCTCATAACAATGCCACCCAAATTCCACTTAAAGATATATATATTCATACACCTATGCTCTTTGCCACAAACTAATTGTACGTAAACTGGCTACTCACTTTTGGCTAGTAAATTCCCTTGCAGGCATCCATACTTTCTCACAACCATCATTTGCATGCAGCAAATCATTATTAACTCATAAATCAAATATTACCCTAAATGCCTGCAGCAAATATTGGCACCTTCTTTCTGTTCTGCAGAATGCTGTCAATGACCCTCTAGCATGTGTGTGTGTGTGTGTGTGTGTGTGTGTGTGCGTGCGTGCGTGCGTGCGTGCGTGCGTGCGTGCGTGTGTGTGTGTGTGTGTGTGTGTGTGTGTGTGTGTGTGTGTGGCTAAGTTCTGATTTAGTGTTTTACACTCACAAGTACAGGTACAGAACTGACAGAGAAACAGCAACAACAAAACACTGCTGGTTCAGTTATACAGCAGTTTGGAAAGGAGTTTTGCACCCTCCCTCAGTACTCCCTAATGTGGAGGGGGCTGTTGCCACCACATTCCTTGCTTCTCACTGTTTCTCGGACAAAAGGGAACTATCTGAGGTACCACACTTATTATTATCAGTAAGTTAGTCAGGATGTATGCTATAGTAAGGAGTGTGGGTATGTATTAACAGCAGTTAGATGAATCACAAGACCTTATTTGCCACTTACTATAATGTACTATAAAATGGACTAGCCTTCAGGGCTAAATTCTGGAAGTTAGTTCTTCCCATAGAGTTTCATCTATAAGGAAGACCTGGAAGTGTGGAGTAAGACAGAAACCATTCTGGGATAACCTGGAGTGTAACCTGATGAATTTTCCTTGTATAAACATATTAGTTTTAAGAACTAAAAATTGGGCCCAGGAGAAGTCTGCAACCTTAGGCTTTTCTTTTGGTTAAAATCAGCATGTATCCTGGAAGAGCTGAATGAACTCAGCACTGTCATAAAGGTACTATTTTTTTTTTTTTTTTACTTTGAAACAGCAAAGTTAAGTAGGCTATTGTTTTTGTACTGAATTAACATGCTGTGTTTTATGCCCTGCCTACTATGTGATTTGGGGATTTACAAGGACAGAGAGTGTTACCACTGATGGTCAGAGACTCACCAGTTTTTAGCTCCTTGCAGTACCTCTGATGCCTAGTGCAAACCATATCTGGGCAACAAATTCCTTTAAGAACTGTGAATGTTGTGAACTGGTGGAATGAAATTATAGAAAATTGTAGTCATGTGGGAACTAACCAGAAACTGGTGCTGCTACTGCAACAGCTGTTTATGCTGGTCAGAATAGCTGTCATCTCCAGGACTGTGCCACCTTTGAAGAAACAAACCAAAGATGATGACCTGTAGTTATATGTACTGTGGTTTGAGTGCTATGCCAACAGAGTTGGACACATATGGAGCCAAACACAGTGGACAAGAATCCTGTTACATCAGATGATGGGAAGGCCATTTAAACATAAACAGGAAGGATGAGACTGAGTGCATAAACTATTATAAACTTAAGAAAGACTTGTTTGTCAATGCTAGTAGTGCTGGTATAACTGGTGAAAACAATAAAATATCAAACAGGACTTTTACTTTAAATAAACCATCAACTATAGAGATAAGTAAAATAAAACATATTTGAAAGTGCTGGTGTGGTCCTCGTAGAAACAGTAAAACAAAATGTTAGAAATTTTAGAAGTAGACAAGTTCAAAATAGTTTTTCCTCTCAATATAACAAAATGAGTCCTGCAAAGTGACCCCAAGAAATGTGATAAGTTAGAAACTTCAGTAGACTGCTTAATTGTTAAGGGTACAATGATTGAATAAATTACCTGCTGCAAAGACAAAAACTGCAGTAAGAAGTATGCCTTCTTCTGTGAAATAAAAAGAAGCAAGTAAGTTTTATTTCTTTTACAAATGTGGAAGGAGTAATTGCATTGCTAAGCTGTGTGCTACTGAACAGAAAAAGCTGTATGCTATTGAAGGCAAGTTATAATGAGGTTTTACCAACATCTAGGATAATTGATACAGCCCTGCATCATTGATTTACAACCAAGCTATGAATATATGCTATATTTTTAAAAAAGAAGGGAATTTTAAGCTCTACTAGACTCTTGAATCATGATTTCCACTTTCAAGCTCCTCCTAGAGTCTAAGCATAAGATCAGTAAGTAAAAAGTAGCAGTAGTATGCTTTTATGGGGACAGAGAAAAGTATTCTCTTAGACATGCATAAAATCAGCCTGTTATGGGAAAATTGTGGCTTCTGAGGCTGTAAAACCTGATTTAACTCATGATGTAATATTAGCGAAAGACTGTTCCCCATTTTAACGTAATGTGGAAAATGTGGGAGGAGGGAGGATCTACAAAAACAGTGTAGCATGTTCATACACCATTCGGTATAAGACTAGAAGATGTAGCAAGGCAGCAACACTTCAATAAGAATTAAAAATAAAAAACAAGAAGAGGGAGCTATAAAAGGAGCCATAATTTAATTCTAGTTAAACAGTGAGACCTATCCTCTCAATCAGAAACATGTCCCAATGAAAGAGAAAAAATAAATAGAAACATATAAGGGATGTCAGTACAGGAAGTAAAGGTGAACTAGCAGAGAACCCTGAAGTAAATATCAA
The DNA here is from genome assembly GCF_019279795.1 of Protopterus annectens. NCBI lineage: Eukaryota > Metazoa > Chordata > Ceratodontiformes > Protopteridae > Protopterus > Protopterus annectens. The sequence continues at coordinate 947,095,868 of NC_056735.1, forward strand.
TCCAAGAAAGGAGTGTTAGCACAGAAACTAAGACATGCATAGGAAAAGTAAGGAACTTGAATAAGAACTCTGAGAGAAAAATCAGCACATAAAATTAAACAAATGAGAGGAATGATACTGAATCTTAGATTCTCCCTCAAGGCTAGCCTGCACCCAACCGGGTCAATTCAGGAAGGGCATAGTGCAAGCCTAAGAGCTAGATGACATCACAGAGGGGTGTGTCAGGCATACTGTAAGCTTATTGGAGCTATGTGGCTAGGGTTTGCCCTTAATTTAGCAGATCTAAGCAAGGGGATGTGTCTGAGGCTGCCTAGCACTCTTTACATTGCCTAAACAGGTGTGCATGCCATGCACCATGTTTTAAAGGAAAAAAAAAGTAAACCAGGAAATAGCAGCCCTGCGCACATCTGAGCACTGTGTTTGCACGGTGCATCCCTGAGCTTAAACAGGAAGGCAATGGGAAGGAAAACAGCAGTAGGAAGGTAATCAAGGAGAAGTAGCATAGCTGGCAGGTGAAATGTATCAGAATCAGCCAATTACACAGGCAGCAGACCAACCCAGCCCAAAACACCACTATAAACTATGCAAACACCTTTCCCTCTGGTTTTTCCCACAAACTCTACACCACCGGTGTACACAAGCGGGGAAGTTTTACCAAACAAAAGCAACAAAATGATAGGGGCTGCAGTAGCTATCATAAATCAACATGTGGAAGAGGCTGAGGGTGGTGAGGATGTGAATGCTGATGACCAACCCACAATGAGGAGAAGGAGAAGAGTGTACAGACCTAGGGTAACCTACCAGGGGCTACATGAGCTGGAGATAGTGGAGCGCTATAAGGTGGACAGGGACCTCCTACAGCAAATAGTTGAGCTGTGCTGGCCACGCCTTACACACAGAACCAACAGAGGGGAACCCATCCCAGTGGATACCAAGGTATGTGTAGGCCTAAGAATACTAGACACAGGTACTTTCCAAAGGCCAACTGGGGATACAATAGGGATCTCACCGGCATCAGCATCCAGGGTACTCTACCAGTTCTTGGATGCCATGTCAGCACATACCAGTGAGCATGTATATTTCCACAACAGCCGTGAGGCGTTGGCCAGCAGTATGCGTCTCTTCCATCAAATAGCAGAATACCCTGAGGTATTGGGTGCTATAGACTGCACGCATATATGCATAAAAGCACCACCCAGTGAGCAGGGGTAGGGTCTACATCAACCGCAAGGGCTTTCCCTCCATTAACTGCCAGGTCATGTGCAATGCCCAGGGCATTATAATGAATGTGTGTGCTGGCTGCCCTGGAAGCTATCACAACTCCCACATATGGCATCTGATGCAGCTGTACCAGAGATTTGCCAATAAGGACATCCCTCACTGTCACCTAGTGGGGGATGCTGGTTATGTACTGGAGCCATGGCTGATGAAACCTATCAGAAATGCATACACACACAAACAAGAACTTCACAATGAGGCACACACACAGACCAGAATCATAATAGAGCATGTGTTTGGGATGCTAAAGTCATGGTCATGGTGTGTGTGTGTGTGTGTGTGTGTGTGTGTGTGTGTGTGTGTGTGTGTGTGTGTGTGTGTGTGTGTGTGTGTGTGAGTGTGTGTGTGTGTGTGCTTGTGTGAGTTTGTCTGTGTAGGAATCAATGCTTTTTAGGCCAGTCACACTCTCTGCAATTTCAAATGCCCTACTTTGTCAGGGCTTCTGATGTCATTCACTTTGAAATACACCTTTGGGGAGTAAGTAGCGCAGTAATCTTCGTAACACATCCTATGACTGTGTAATGCTGTAGTGTGATATACTAGTAAGGTAGGAGTTCTATTCCCAGACATGGCAACTGTGAAACTCTTTGTGTGTGTAGGGATCAATGTTTTTGTGGCCATTCTCAGTCACTACACGCACCTAAAAATGGAGAACATCGATAACTGTACAGTAGCAGAGACCTGATCCAAGCCTCCAGAGAGCACCCCTGCAATACCAGGTACAGCTCTCACCACACCTGTTGGCCACCAAACCAGGACCAAAACAATAAAGGTGGAGGAGTGTTCATATTCACCAAGGATATTTACACCACCTGGCTACTTGTCCAACAGAATGTGCTTGAAATACCCTCAGTGCAACTAACAGTAGGTTAGACTGCATTCCAAATTGTATAGCTTGCTACAGATCCCCAACATGCCCCATTTTACCCACTACAGCTTTTGAAACATACTGTGAAATATTATGATACAAGCAAACACCCTATAACTGGGTGACTTACACTACTCTGCCATTAACTAGGAAAAATACTTGTGCACCAAAACATGTGCCCGACAGTTCTTGGAAGTCATAATTCCCAATGCCCTGGATCAAGTAATCCATAATCCCACCAGGGGCTCAAATATCCTAGACCTGGTCATTACCAACCTGGGAAATCAATGCTCCACACGTATGGTTACCCCATCGGTGGTCAAATCTGCCCATGAGCTAATCACCCTTAACATCAACATCACACCCCCACAGCCCAGTAAGGAAACCTCCGTAACACACATCTCCAAAGCCAATTTCATGCTACACGTCAGACGTGACTAATGTCATGACACCCATGCAGATAAGAACTGAAAAGATGACTACTGAGTCATACATGAAGGCACTGTATGAGCACATCCACTTGTGCATGAATCGTGTCATCGAATATAGAACAAAGACACTCCCCACCAAGAAAAGGAAGCCAATGTGGTGGCCCCCCTGCCATAAACATACTGTACAACAAAAGGAAGAAACTGTTGCAGAAGTGGAGGAATTTCCAGGATGCAAAATACTCCCTTACCGGCTACAGTAAGAGGCAGAGATCCCTCATAACATCCACCAAAGCTAGCTACGAACATAACATAGCCAAAGATGCCAAAGAGCTGCAAACTGTTCAATAGCTATTTGAGGATTCTAAATGGCAATGCTCAGAACTGCTCTGAACTACAACAGGATGGTATTAAATATACTGATACCAGGGATATTGCCAATATCCTGGCAGATCAATTCAGTGCCAACTGCACCCCGCTCTCAACCCCCACAGGGCCCATCTCAACATGGAAAGATTGCCATATTCCAGCAATAATGGCCACACAGGTAAAAACCACACTCTCTAGAGCTATGACAACAGCAGCCATGGGACCAATCAACATCCTGGGCTGTGTACTATATGAGCTACAAACTGAACTGGCACCTCACCTATCTGCCATGTCTAATCATAGCAACACCTCAGGCTTCATGCCCACTGTGTGGTGCACAGCTACAGTTATCCCAGTCCACAAGGGGGGATCCACCTTGGATCTTGGGAACTACAGCCCCAGCAGTATGACGTGCCTGATCTGCAAGGCCATGGAATGTATTATCATGGAAACTAAAACAAAAACATTAGCAACCTGCAAATACTGGAACCTAACCAGGTTGGGTTTGTGAAGGGCCGATCATGTCACTTCAATGTGAATGACAACTGTGAATCCATCTCCAGAGCTGTGGACGAGGGTAAGGTGGTTCACACAGCCTATCCAGATCTTGCCAAGGCCTGTGACACCATCCCCCAGTCTGGAATCATAGATAAATGTATCAAAGTGGCCATTAATCCCTATGTCACCTGAAGGGCTGCCAACTGCTTTACTGACAGAACCCACACTGTAAATGTAGGCGACACCAACCCAAGCCCCAGACAAATGACAGTTGGAGTACCTTAGGGTTCCGTCCTGGCACCGCCCTTGTTTGGCATCTAGTGTTCTGAAGTACAGTCCAACAGTAAGGGACACTGGCAAACAAAGGTAGCAGATGACTGCATACTGGGAGCCAATATTGAATCCCCACATGATGTGGATATTCTACAGAAAGGCCTTACAGAAAGACATGCTTGGTGCCTGATCCATGGTCTCAAGATCAATGCCAAGAAATATATAGTTATCCCTATTGGGAAGGGACATGTACTTGTGAAGTACCAGATAGGTGGCAGTACACTAAACACCTAAAGTGTGATAACAGACTCAGGGACACAGGTGGACAGTGGTCTCACTTTTGATAACCACATCACCACAACAGTAAGGAAACCCACCTATGTGGCACACCTCCCACTAAGGGCTTTACATCCAGGAAAAGGAGGCCATTGTCCCACTGTAGTCATCTCTCAGTAGATCCAGTACAGACTACAATGGCCCATTACATATGTACATCACAAGACATCTGCAACAACTAGAGAGGCTGCAGACATACCTCACAAAATGAATCACAGGCCTAAACTAGATACCCTCTATACTGACCATCTGAATATTGTCCAGCTATACTCTGTCACTTATTGTGTTCTCAGAAGGGATCTCTGCTTGGCATACCATGCCATGTCAAACCCACATCTATTGGACATGCTGCACTTAAAGAATTCCAGACCTTCACAGCCACATGCTCCAGGGATCCAAATCTTGTCACGACAATGAACAATGCATGCTGGTGGGATGTGTTCCTGACCCAGAGACTCCCCAGACTCTGGAACAGACTGCTCACACATGTCAGGCAGAGTGCCTCTTTGGCCCTCTTCAAAAGGAACCTGGACAATTGGATGGGAGATTGGAAATTTACCCTGAGGAATCATGTCAGCTGCCCTGCTAGATAGGGGTGCAGGGAAGTAAATATTGTGAGAAGTCATATCCAGAGAATTGTCATGTCTAGGCATGTATAGGCCCTAGGGCCAATAGCCTAGTATCGACATATGACCCTATGAACCTATGAACTACACTTTCCATTGCCCAGCCTTGGCAAGGTTGCTGATGTCATTCACTTTGAAATACACCTTTGGGGAAGACGTACCCAGTAATCTCCATGATGTGTCCTATAGCTGCGTAATACTGTTGTGTGATATATTAGATAGGTAGGAGTTCTATTCCCAGACATGGCAAGTCTATGTGTTTGTCTGTGTAGGGAGCAATGCTTTTGAAGACATTCACAGTCACTACAACCTCTATTGCCCTTCTTTGGCAAGCCTACTGATGTCATTGACTTTGAAATACACCTTTGGGGAAATAGCAGCCCAATAATCTCCGTGGCGAGTCCTATAACTGCGTAATGCTGTAGTGTGATGTACTAGTTAGGCAGGAGTTCTATTCCCAGACAAGACAAATGTTGATGCTTGTGTGTGTGTTTGTTTATCTGTGTAGGGAGCAATGCTTTTGAGGGCATTCAAAGTCACTACAATCACCATTGCCCTTCTTTGGCAGGCCAGCTGATGTCATTCACTTTGAAATACAGCTTTGGGGAAGGAGTAGCCCAGTAATCTCCATGGTGCATCTTATAATTGTGTAATGCTGTATAAGTTCTATTGCCAGACATGACAAGTGTGAATGTTTGTGTTTGTTTGTCTGTGTAGGGAGAAATGCTTTTGAGGCCATTCACAGTCACTACAACCTCCACTGCCCTTCTTTAGCAAGCTTGCTGATGTCATTTACTTTGAAATACACCTTTGAGGAAGGAAAAGCCCCATAATCTCTGTGGCATGTCTTATAACTGTGTACTGCTATAGTGTGATGTATTAGTTAGGTAGGAGCTCTAGTCCCAGACATGGCAAGTGTGGATGTTTGTCTGCATAGGGAGCAATGCTTTTGAGGCCATTCACAGTCACTACAACCTCTATTGCCCTTCTTTGGCAAGCCTGCTGATGTCATTCACTTTGAAACACACCTTTGGAGAAGGAGTAGTCCAGTAATCTCCATGACATGTCCTATAACTGCATAATGCTGTAGTGCTATGTACTAGTTAGGTAGGAGTTCTAATACCAGACATGACAACTGTGAGACTTGGTGTGTATGTGTGTGTGTGCGTGTGTAACAACTGGACTCATCGTGCAGCGGGTTTTGCAAATTTCTTATACGATGAGCCTATTATATGTCACAATGTCCACCTTACAAAGATAACAGATGTCAAACAGCAGAGAGGCTGGGGTAGATAATCCATACCCCTACATGTGACATCATGGCCTGGCGAACAATTTAGGCAACCCTTGTATTACCCAGAGAACACTCTCAACCCATGTCTCATACACAAACACACTCAGCTAGGCAACAACCACTATTTTGGTAGTTCCTTGTATATTGCCCACAGATAGTAACCATGGTGTGATTGCAGTGGACTACAGAGGGCATGGCACCCTGCCCCTTCCCTACAATAGGCACATAATTGCATACAGTGCTCCTTCACTATGTTCCCCACTGGGTGCCTGCAACAAGTGTGGTGCCAGCAAATGTAACCCACAAAGGACACACCATGCTTTACACACATGCCCTGTATGGACAGATGCCACTGACACCAGGAAATACCTGTATCATGCTGTCAATGTAGGTGCAGGATCAACCTGGTGTCCATTGCCAGTTCTCACCACATCAGGCCAGGTATGGCACTTCTGATGATAACAATCTGTGTACACAACATGCCCCAGACACACCAGGTATACTTCCACATGTCACAGAACATGCATGTAGGATGTGTGCACATCCCAGACACCGTCCATGTTATGGACTATATAACACATACATGGCAAGTATTGATCAGCACTGGCCACCCACAATAATAACTCAGATGACTGGATGGTGAATACAATAACCACCTGTGTGGGCCAATCCAGACACTACAATCCTGAGTCACACAGCAGACCATTTTCATGTGGCCTGATGCCAAGGTGTACCCTTTACCTAGCCTTGTACAGCATTCTGGCACAGTCAACCAGTACACACATGTGAAGCAATGCACCCATGCATGTCAGTACTGGTAACCCATGTGTGTGTGCGCGTGTGTGTGTGTGTGTGTGTGTGTGTGTGTGTGTGTGTGTGTGTGTGCGTGTGTGTGTGTGTGGAGTATAATGATTTGGATGCCATTCACACTCACTGCACCCCCCATTGGCCTACTGAAGCATGCCTTCTGATGTCAGACACCCTGGCATACTCTTTGCCCATATATCATCCTGATAACCCCTGTGGTGCATGTGATACCTGCATTTTAATGTATTGTGGCAAACTAGCTAGTTAGGAAGTCTACGTCTGACCCTGCCAACTGTGATAATGTGTATGAGTCCCTGAGAGAGTGTGGCTGTGTCGATCTTGACACCTGTTCATGTGGACAGGCACATGTACTACACCTACATTATCCCTCCTTTATTACTGTTGCGGATGTCACTCACCATTGAATATCCCTTTGGACAGCTCCCCAACATATAAGCTTTGTGGTGCATGCAATAACTGCATAGACATGTGATAGCAATACATAGGCAGGGGGTTGAAACCCCGTACTGGTAAGTGTGTGACACAAACATGCTTAGGTTTTACTCTCCCACCCCCTCCCTGTCTTACTTTTTCTCTGTCTGTCTCTCTCAGCCCCTCTCTGGTGGATGTGGAGAAGTACACCTGCTTTGCTTAGGCAGCAGCTTGTGTTTTGTAAGGGATGTTCATGATCAGCTGATGGCCTCTGCATGAATTGTAGTCCCCCACTAGCTGATTGCATGTAAGACAGCTGTGGCAACATTCCCATAGCCAATTGCATGGAAACACACTCCTATAACTAGGAAGATCATGTGGGTGTTGGCTCTTTTCATTCACTGTGAGCAGAACTTAATGTTGATGTTTGGCAAACAGCAGCACAGATAGTAGTGGGATATACCTCTAACAACATACACTGTGGAGACAAGCCAAAAACAGGAGGGGATGTTCCAGACATGACTACAGAATGTAAGTGTTGCTCTTCTGCCTTTGGAGTAATTTTTTTAACAGGGTTTGTGTGGATATGGCTGGTCTACATTATTTAATACCTGTCATGACAGTATGTGTTTGAGGAAACACCCACCTGTAGAGTTATCTGCAGACTGGCCAGTGTTTGGACTCTTATTTGTCTTGTGTTACTCATGGTTCACCTATCTTAGAACTGCAGAAGCATAGTCTGAGGATGGCAATCAGTACATGGTGAAAGCCATGAGAGTTACAGACTTCAAATCCCTCAGAGAACATATGTCACAACAATCTCTGTTACAACAGTAAATGTATGAGGGTATCACAGCAACATGCCAATATTTGCCCAGTGTTTGTGGCCCCAGCCACATGTCTGTCAACCTTTGTACATATGTCATGCAGTAAGAGGTGCATATGTTCTGTACACCATTATGTATTGACACCATACCTGATAACAAGCCAGTTAGATATCAGACTGCTAGACATGTTATGTATAGTAGGGGTTATTTCTGAGGACATAACCTGGGCATTCTGTGGTTGTTCGTAGTCCTGTTCTATTTGATGTTACATGTTGCTCCAGTGTATGGTACCCTGTCAGCTCACATGTTTGTAGGGCCAAACATACACGTGTCCCATACCACAGACAGGCATTGGACCACACTGTGTCGTGACCCAGTATATGTAGGGTTAGTGTGTGAGTGGCACATATGAGGATGGTGTTGATAAGACAGTCCATATAGCGTAATATTAAGCTTGCGTACCACATGTGGCTGTGGCTATAGTCACATTGGTTGTGGGTATGCACTTTCACACAGGTGTCTGTTACTCTTTGCTGTGACATGCCTGTAGAGGCTGCTATATTTGCAGGTACATGTGTATTTCCCCATACGAAATGCAGGCCAGTGTTGTGGCAGTCTGCCTGTAGTTTGCACAGTGCTTTGTTACTTGCCTAGCAGCTTAGTGTAATTACCCAGTGTGATGTTATGTCCAGATATTTGCAAGATGCACTGCTGCTGGGCCACCATAACTGTTGTGTATTTCTGACAAAGCTGTGGGATGCTGTACAGATGTATGTCACTAACTAGTGGGTAGTATGTGGCCATGTGACCTCTGCACCAGCAGTTATTGCATGTCAGGACAGACAGGAGTGTGTGAATGCTTAAAATGTGTGGGCATACATAGTCCAGTATTTAAGTGATACACCCACGTACATGGCTGTTAACATCCACATTGTCAGGCTTGGTCCACATGTCTCACACTAAGGGGATCTGTGTATACCTCTGGACTGACCAGAGTGTGCCAGACTGTCCACATATATTGGTCATATCTCTGCTGTAGTCCACAGGATCATTACTGTGCTATCAGTGGTACTGTACTATGATGTCTTTAGGATGTCTGTCACTAACTGATGGTGTGAATGTCAATAGCAAATGTGACCTCCCACACACAACATGTCTGTTGAGACAAACCCTGTTACAATAGAAACAGTCTACATATATACCTGCTATACATATATGACATCCCCTTGCACTAAGAGGTTGATACTATTGGTGCTGAGGTAGGACTCCACTCCATGTTCTGGACATATGGTAAACATATATGTGTATATATATATATATATATATATATATATATATATATATATATATATATATATAGATAGATAGATAGATATATCTATAGAGATATATAGACATATACATATCTACATACATATATGGATATATATGTACATATATATATATATATATATATATATATATATATATATATATATACAAACACACACACACACACACACATATATATATATATATATATATATATATATATATATATATATATATATATATATACATATACATATACACATCTATATATGTCTACCCATATACAGATATATAGATATATATGCACATATAGATATCTACATATATATCAACATAAATATATATATATATATGTATATATTTAATGTACATATATATATATATACATATATATATATATATATATATATATATATATAGAGAGAGAGAGAGAAAGAGAGAGAGAGATCTATAAATGGCCATATATATGATGCACTATACAGATGTGTATTAATACATATATATCAATATATTTGTGTATGTACATGTAGACATATTTCTACATATGTATATATCCATATCCTTGTCATGTGCAAACATTACTGTTCTGTATAACTTCCCACCGTTGCATAACTTGTTATAAACTTTTGAAAAAGTATGCAAACTAGATTTTAGACACTTTGATTTATGGAAAAAGGATATGATAACAAATTGGAACTTGACAAAGGACAAGCAAGAATGTATTAACTTGTTAAAAGCAACTAGGGTCCATATTATGAAACCAGATAAAGGTGGTGGTCTGGTATTTATGAACTCAGTAGTCTATGAGAATAAGATAGAACTATTGTTATCCACTTATTCTTATTCCAAAGCTTCCTTGAATGAATATAACTTGGCCAATCAAAGAATAAAAACATATATTAATGATTTATTTATTGAAAGAAAAATAGATTTTGACTTATATAATTATATGATTATGTCAGCACCTATAGCTCCAACAATATTTGGAGTGCCTAAAATTCACAAGAATTTGGTTGACCCTCCATTTAGACCTATTGTGGGTGGCCGGAACTCCGCAACTTATGCATGTGCAAAGGTGGTGGACTCAATTCTTAAGAAATATGTATTAACAAAAACTGTAATATGTAAAGAGTCTTGGTCATTTTTAGGAAAAATTAATGAAATAGAGTTTAGTGAACAACACAACTTACTGGCAGTAGATGTAAAGGACTTTTACACTTCAATACCAAGGTATTGAATGGGTTACGCTTAATCTTAGGAACAAAGGCGCTCCTCTATCAGATATATCTTTGGTGGAAGAATTATTAGATATTATTATCACATAATTATATATATTTTAAAAACAACTTCTACCACCAAAAAAGAGGAGCGGCCATGGGGTCCCCATGTGATTCTAGTTTTGCGAACTTAGTCATGAACTACTGGGGACGCGCCTTTGTGCTTAGTATTGACGAAAGTAGATCACAAATTGTATATTTCACATTGTTTTTGGATGATATTTTTATATTATTCAACGGCGGTAAAGAACAAGCTCAACATTTAGTTGATTATTTTAATCAGAGTACAGATTTTCTGGAATTCACATATAATTTTGATGCAAATCAAATTTCATTTTTGGATGTATTATAGGTTAAGAATATTATAGATAAAAAGTATGAGGCAAAAATATATACGGAACCCTCCTATTAAAATACATTCTTACATTTTCAAGCGCTCACCCTTACCACCAAAAGAAATCTGTGGTAAAGGGACAATTAGTGAGAGCGGCAAGAATGATTTCAAAAGAGGAGGACTTCTATAATGAATGCCAGTTATTAAAACAAATGTTTATTCAAAGAGCATACCCAAATAGTTTTCTGGATAATATTATAAATGAAGTAACTCTAAAAAGATTGAATGGTATGTATAGACCCATACTTGGTAACGATAGGTCTGAAAATGAATTTCTAATAGAGAATTCTAGTAGTCATGGATGTGAATCTCCAGTTGTAACACCATGGTTAGTACTAGAACAAATTTCCCTTCAACTTTTACTTCCAATTTTGCGTTAACATTCAATGTAGATTATTATTATATAAGGAACATTGTATGTAAGAATTGGAATATCCTTACGGAAGATAAAGAATTAGTGGAAAAACTTGGTATTAAACCGAAATTTACTACTAGAAGGGATAAAAACTTCAAAAATTTGTATGTATACCTAGGCCGGATACTAACCAGAGAGGTATGCAACAATGTGGTTTTTGTCCATATTGTAGATACATTTTGGTTGGGTCATCAGTATCTGTTAATAACAAAGAATTGATGAGCAATATGAAGCACAACAGTAACTTGAAAATGGTATTCTACCTTGCCAAGTGTCAATATTGTCCCTGTTTTTATGTCGGTAAGACGACACGTAGGCTTAGAGATAGGATATATGAACATATATATATATATATATATATATATATACAATATAAGTAGACTAAAACAAGATAATGCATTAACCAAGCATATTCAAGATTATCCAAATCATGAATTTAAATTTTGGATTTTAGATCAAGTGAAAAAGAGTTTGAGAGGGGGGACCACTTGAGATAGAATTAGAAAGACTTTAACTAATATGGCAAGTCTGGCTATATGCATATAATAATCCTAGGTTAAACGACATGTGTTCTATAATGTCTTTATTAAAACTTAAGAGTTTACTTAGATGAACACATCTATATGTATATAAGACATTAGTTAATTCTGGCTGCTGTTTATTGATTATAACAACTTTAATAATACTTTTAATAATTTTGGTATTAATTATGAATTTAATAAATTATTTATTTATGTGTATATATAAAACTAATATAATTTATAGACATAGGTTAAATATTTTAATATGTTTAATTCTTTTAAGAAAGTATATGAGAATTAATTCATGATTTACTTAGTCAGTCTTTAACCCATCTGGTTTATATATATAAAAGATGATAAAATAGATGATATAAAAGGATTCTATAAATGATTTTAGTTAAGTATAAATCAAAGAATTTCTAAAGAAATTCATGCATTTCTCTTTAAATATGTGACTTAGAATAACATGTGACTTAAGAATCTGCTATTTAAATGCCATCATTTGTATGTGTTGTATCTGATGAAGTTCAAGTAATTTTGCTGGACGAAATGTGCTTCATAATAAATTGGATTGTAGCTATTAAGCACGGTTGCCACAGTTCATTATTACCTTCCCAGATGTATCACACCGTATGTATCTGATATCTGTATATTTAGATATAACAACATATGTGATGCAACAGTAATATCACTAACATGTACTATACAATTGTAGAAGTCACAGTAATTGTTCGATACTATTCAATATGGCTACTGACAGATCTATTGGAAAACCAACAACTGTCTTCACAGATGTCATGGCATAGTGGTTAACTGTTGTGACTATGGTGTACACGGTCCTGGGTTCAAAGGCTGTTTATTTTGTTGCTGGGCAGAGCAAGGGCTGTGGATACAGAGTGGTTAAGGCAGTTTTGCGCAGCTTTAAGTGGGTTTGTGCAGGTTTGCTTGAAGCTAAGCAGTGCTAAGCTATGGTTAAATGTACGGGCACTTACACCGTGTAGGCTTCACTTACCAGTGCGCAAATATGCTTATCTGTTATAGTGCAACAATGCTGACACCTGCTAAGCATGGCTCAGCCCTGGTAACCTGTGCTCACATCCCAGTTTGATAACATAGCAGGGTCATGACAACTGTAATAGGTGTATGTGATGTCATATACATACCATGTGTCAGTACAGTAGCAAGGGGTGTGAGTCTCCTGTCTGGGACACTTAAGTATATATGACCTGTACAATGCTCTTATCTGTGTGAATGTGTTACATACGAGGGTAGTATCCCAGGTTATGTGCAGTCACACAGGCATGTAGTGCATCATGATGTTGCTACTGTTGACAGTGCTTTCCCAAGCAAAAGTAGATTGCTAATTGTAGTACTGGCAACAAACACCCCTGCATGCATAGATGGACTCCGAGTCCTCACTGTTGTGTTCCTGGTGTGTGAGCTGTGTCACATTATATATTTCCTACTGAATAATTATCTGACATGTGGAAATTAACTCTAGACTACTGTCTGTATAGCAGATGTCAGAGAGGACTTCCAACATGTATTAATGGCATACCTATCGGTGTCAGACATCCATCTGTCAACACATTCATCCTACTGCTGAGCTAGTTGGTGAGCTGATGTCTGTCAGTCCCTGTACATATGTGCAGATATCAGGTAACCAGCTTGGATACGTATAGGCAACATATGCTTGACTGACACTGACATGTCCACTCAGCTGTGTTATAACTGGCACAAATAGGTCACAACACCCTGTACGCACCACATGCCACAGGTTCCTCCACTACACTACCACAGTCAACAGAACATGCTTGGGTACAGGTCTCCAACACAGACAATAACCATGTTTTGTAATACATATTGCATACATGTCAACTGGAGCACCTCACCGGCCATTTGCAGGAGGCACCCAGAAGATTGGCTGATGCATGTTGCTCTCCCCTTGAGGGTCATCATAGTGGTGTCTGTAGATAGATTGCCTGCTGGCACATGGCAGGTGGCACGATACCACTGTACACACATCCACTACACTTCCCATCTCTCCATGGACAATAGCCAGGTACACACCTATGAAAACCTGCAGCGATGCACCCCACTACTGACAAATGTGTATGTGTGCATTACTGAGGATATCAGTGTCTGTGTGTTAGTACACCTGTAGCTGGGAATACCCTGAAGCCCTTCACACCCATTGCAACACCCATTGCCATAGTGAGATGAGGCTGCTGCTGTACCGGACATTACATGTACCCTGTTAAGCTCCTCTCCCTAAAGGCTACCTGAGCCTTGCAGTACCAGCAAAACACTGTTGTACAAATGGGTTGATAGGCATGGGATACCCACTGAGTTCTAGCAAGTGTGTGTATGTGTGCATGTGTGTATATATGTAGGGTACAGCATTCTGAGGCGACATGCTCCTATAACAATATGCATTGCCACACAGTTTTAGGGATAGTGATGTTGCTGCTCATAGGAGAGGCATGATAATGCATCACCCTACTATGCCTGTGGCTATCCCTGTAGTACCACTCTTGGGATGGACAAGGGGTTGCATTGCAGTCCTGGTCAATGTGTGATGGTGGGTATGTCAGAGTGTCATCATGGGTTCCAGTGCATACAATATCCACAGTGGGGTGTGGGTGGTGGGTATAATGTCATTACACCATTGTACCCCTGGTACATGTCCCATGTACCGCTGTATGGTGACCACTGTCACCATCAACCATACAGGTAACTGATAACAATATCCAGCCCAGTTATCCATGTGCTGTGTGCAGCCTACCAGTAACACATTGGACACACTGACAAGTTTTTTAGCACTGACAGGGCCAGGTCTCTCGAATGTGTGTCTGACTGTTGTGTGTTTGTTAATGTGTATATGATGGTATGTCACACTATATATTGTCCATATACGACCATTACATCCCCATTACTATACTGTATATGCCTGGGGATGTTCTGCATGTAACATGTAACCTGGAACACACCTCATCTTATACACTGTGTGGTGTGTGCAATTAAAGCCACATACATCAGTAGCACTACATACCTAGGTAGGGGTCTAGCCCCAGTGTTGCCAAGTAAGAGTGTGTGTGTATGTGGAGGTATCTACTTCAAGTTGTTAAATATACATGTCCCAGGGGATCATCTGTCCATGTGGCATAAGCAGTAACTGTTATACAGACCTGTGACATGTGCTCAACTGTACCCAGGATATGGCACAGCCATGGTGTCACAACAGTGCCATACCCCTTGTGAGCTATGACAGCAGACCACCCTCCTGCTGACACATGTACACCTACAATACAAATGGATAACATTATGGAGACCACAATCACTCAGTGTTGCTAACAGCTATAATGCATCATGGCTTGACAGTTACACTACCTGACATGTAAGCATTAAACATTACTGCTGACAACATGTTACACAGCAGTAGATTGGTACACTGTAGTACAGTCACTGTGTGCATCAGAACCATATTAGCCTGTCCCTGCATCAATGTTATGGATGGCAGGAATGTGGCACAGGTATCATCATATGCACAGGGTGTGTTGTTGGTTTGCCAGAGACCTAGGGTGGGCCATACATTTGACACCATTTGTGTGAGTGAGGGATGTATGTTACTGACATGGCCATGGTGATGTGGTGTGTATAGGTATGGGGCTGCCCTAGGTGTGTTTTTATGGTGTGTGGGTATGCATGCACACAGTTCTGCCATGTGGCTGCCCTATACAGGTATTTCTTGGACAGCTGCAGACCCTACCTGGTAGGGTGTGCAGTTCACCGCTTCCAGTCATGGACACACGAACTGTGCCTGCCAGGGGTTCCATGGGCACATACAGGTACAAGCCACGATGTACTACTCTCCCCTGAAGATGACATATGTCCGCTGGAACCAGGTCCCTCCTGGGACTGGCCAGGGCACATGGCCTGCTGTGGTGTGGTGTGAACAGCACCCCCTCTGCAGTTCTGGGGCTGATACTGCCACTATAGGAGCAGCTTGGTGTCTTTGCTCATCCACGTCAACTGCCAGATGTTGGTGTTGCTGGCCTACATCCACGTGGCTGTCACCCCACTCCCACCACATGCTCTAGCATGGACAATCCAAGGTCAATGAGGCCCACCATCTCACCCAACCATTTAGCCATGACCTCTGTATAATCACAAAGGGCACCTGCAAGATCATGGATGTTGTCACTTCCAGATGAAAAAGCAGCCCTCTGCAGCCTCAGACCCTGTCTGGTGTACAGTTCCATACATGTCTGCACCCCCATGACAGCCTGAAACATGCATCTGGTGGTACTAGATGTGGCACTTCTGCCAGGGGCACTATGACCAGCGGCCCTCCCATGAGCACCCCGGTACATCAGCCTATGTGGTACCCTGCTGGACTTCCGGGCTATGCCAGCTGCCATCGATATCACACTGTCCTGTGCACTGTCCATCAATCCCCAACTGTCCCTCTGCTATGGCCACCGGTGATGGGGTATCTATAGGCACTGTGACTGTGTGCGCGGATGGGGTGTATAACAGGGGGATGTCAAACGGTGCAGTTTCGCCCTCTGACAGCCCCGCCTGTGCTTCAACACACCTATCATCATTTTCAGTGTGGGTATGGACACCAACATCAGATTGCATGCGGGAGGGACCCTGACTCACCCCACCACCTGTGAGGGGAAAACAAGAAACACACTTTAAGACCTGTATGGCATTGCTTAACCATACACACATACACACACACACACACACACACACACACACACACACACACACACACACACACACACACAAACCCTGACAGTCCACCATAATACCTACCTGTCCCTGAGTTTACAGACTGTCCCAAGTTTATTCATGTAAGTTCCCCATCATGCAGCACACTTGGAAACTTACACTTATTAATACCAATTATTAATGTATAATTTTTCTAATTGCCTAGACAAGTGATCACAAAACATGACCTTTTACTCTATTACCTCTTTGACTTGATTGGAGTAGATTTCACAGGGACTCACTACTGTCATCCAGTGTTCACCCTGGGTATGTCCGGACATTGTGAGCATGGCCCCCATATGTTAGGGGTTACTGCGGTCACTCAATAATGTCATGCACTGGAGTGTCTTACATAACTATTACTCAGTAGATGCAAGATCTTTTTCTCAATCAACTTATTATGTGGATAAGAGTAATATTTGCATACACTCACGGGGTGTTGTCTAGTAATTCCTCAATGCATCTGTAGTGCTGTATACATGAGTAGTCTTTCACCTTTCTGCTGATTGCAATTTTAACAGTATACCTGGTGTCTAGTTTCCCTCCCAATGCATGTTCCATGCTACAGACCTTATTATACTATCAGCTGTCCTGAGATTACCTGTCAGACAAGTATTGCTGGTGTCTCATGGGTCAGTCCATGTCCACGTACTGCACGATTCCAAAGGAAAGTACTGACGTATGAACAACCCCACAATTACACATGTGCATACATGAACACCCACACACACACACACACACACACACACACACACACACACACACACACACACACACACACACACACATCATACATGCATCAACCGCCCCCTCCATTCCACCAGATTACACTTACAGACAAAATAACCCCCCACACACCTCCCCACACACACACACATACACACATACAGGTCAGGTTGCACAAAGATAGTACACACAGACCTCCCATTACCCATCTGTCAACATGCATAACATATAGTATTCAACAGCATGCAGTGCAGCTATAGTCAATCCATGCTATTGACAGTATACATGTGTGTGATGCATGGGCTGTGTTAGTAGGTGATGCCCTTTCCCCTGGAAAACACTGCACCCATGTACACAGTATTGCTGTGCACCTGTTCAACACCCTGCCATGTACTCTGCACCATACCACATAGGTGTACATACCATTGCTGAATGTGTATTACTGTGTCAGTTATGTCTGCTCTAATGCTCACAGCCCCTATGTGATTGTTTGACACATACCTGGGATGATATGTGGACAGATGTCATTTGTAAATACCTGATGTCTGATTTACAGATATCATCAGCAGCGGTGCATGTATGACCAATACAATATTATTACACTGACAACCGTCAAACCTTACCATGGCTATGGGGAATGTACACACCCTTACTGATATGATGCCCTCTTCCTTGATATGCCATGGGACCACATTACTGCATATGTTAACATTACATGAGCCTGATATGTGACATATGTCCTGTACAATCAAATGCGGTGTCAAACAAATGGGTTAGTTGTGCTGATGCTGATTGAGATGCATACTCTTCATGGGAGCACATGTGTGCATGCCCTTATCATGACACTTTGTTGCACCTACTGTTATGTGGACTACAGCAGTCACTATTCCTGGCAGGGGTATATTAGCATGGGCCATCTGCATTTGCCAGTATATGGTCAGTCTGCCCTACACATGTCCCCCAACTCTGCATGATTGCAAGGTCAACTCGTGCACATCCCTTGGAGTTTACACACTGCCATCACTATTGCTGTGGAGTCAGGGTTATGTCTGCCACAGTTCCTGACCCTGACTGTGTTCAGATACAGCCATTCATAGCATCCTTTGGAAACCTGCTGCAGTGCACTGGTGCGTCAGGAAGACACCCCTCCCCACCTTCAGCCTTTTAGCAGATGCTTGACAACTATGGCCTACACATGTGTGTCAGTTTGCAGTGTCCCAAACACTGAACACCATGTGTAACAGCCTAGTTCCAACCTATGACTGGCAGACATACAGGTGTACACTGGCACCGGCATGGTACAGATGGGGATGGTGAGCCTGAGGTGGGGTGAGGCATTGGTTGTGCAGCACATGTATCTTACATGATACTGTATGTAGGTTTCTAACATGGTCATGGTCATGCCTTTTGGGGACCTCTTCGGTTATGCATATGCTACCTGTAGAGAGGCCTGGCTAATGTTTTCTGTGGTACAACTGTCACAATTACCCTAACCCATAGGCCATACGTTTGCAGAGTCCAGGCAATTTCTGACATGGATACAGCACAGCCAGTAGTTGCTAGACATTCCTGCAACCCCTTCAGTGCTGTGGCATGTTACTAGGCAGCCCACATGACCAGTTTGCTACACTTGACATCATCTGTCTTGGATGGCCATCTGTTTATTCCCTACATCATTCCTGTCCCATACATCCTTGCCACATAAATGACTGAACTGTTTGCCATGGTATGTGCAGTGGTGAGGTATGGCTACATGTCCAGCTCATGGGTGCTACCTGTTGGGTATGGGGACCATGCCATGTCATGTAAGATGTGTGGAAGCCATGACTTCCTATGTTGCAGGTAAGTGTGCACATTTGATGGCCAAATGTTTTGGACAGCTTGGTGTGACATTGGGGACGTGTACTTGCTGGAAGGTGCATTTCCATGACAAATGCATGCAGTCAGTACCTCAACAGCTGCTTCCACTATATTTTATCTGGAGTGTGTGCACACATATGCTTCCAGTGTTTGTGAAGCTATGTATTCCCCATATTTGTTGCCCTAACCTTCGATTCGATATTACACACTCATTTCTCATGTTGGGACCACATTGCAGGTTTTAAGGGTTGTGGACTGCAGTATTATGATATGCCGTAGTGTAGATCTGCAACAGTTGCCATTGTAATACTGGTATATACACTGTTGTAG
>NC_056735.1:947125516-947168016 GCF_019279795.1 Protopterus annectens
CATTACCATATGATACCAGAGTAAAAACATGCAGTCCAGCAGTTAGATCTTTATTGTCAGGCTGTTAACCTTTTATTTAAATAAAACCTATATGAGACTCTTCCTACCATATTCTCTGGTGTATTCAGTACATGCCTTAAACAATGCATGTTTTATACTGGCAATTAACGTACTACTACTTTTAGATTTATTTCTTATGGCAGGACATGCAAGAGAATTACTAACCTGCCTCGTGATGCACCCTCTGCAATCTACAGGCATGGGCTTCCCGATTCACAGCCCACTCATCAACCATTGTCAAAGACATAAGAGGAATATTTAGCCATACCTATTCATAATATACAAGAACTGGCAATTATTAAACAGGTAGTGGACTGATACTTACACATGGCTGGGACATCCCCCGTCCACCTAGCCTCTTGGATCCATGGATCCATGAGCTCCCTCTTTCTCCACTTCAGGTCTGCATAGTGATACCAGACTTGCTCACCAGTTCAAGGTATGCCAATGGAATTGGTGCGGCTTCCACTTTATATTGAGAGCCTTGGTGCTGGCCCTGCAGCAGTCTCTGGTCGTGATATTTAACAAGGAGTCCTGCCATGACTTTGGACTCCTGGATGCCCCAGTGCTGCACCTGAAAGCACACTCCCTCTCCCATACCAGTCATAGTGCCTACAGGAGGAAGCTGCAACCAGTTATGAGATGTATTCCCACCTGTTGGGTTTAAATAGGGCCAATTTCCCACACTTTGCCATGATTGAACGGTTTTGAAAATGCTAAGCTATGGGCAAACCTGCTTAACTAAGATTGGCATTGCTTAAAGGGGTATACCAATGGGCAAGCTGATTTAGCTGGCATACACATTGCTTACTGCTAGTAACCAGGGCTGTGCAAAACTTAGTGTTGCTTAAATTTTAATTTGCATACTATTTGCTGTTTGGCATTGATTTATTATTCATTACATGTTATATATGTGTTTGGTATCCCTGATTCATGTGTACGCACACTGTAAGGGGTCCTTGTGTTTATTAGGGGATTTCAACTCTTTATCACAATGACACCTCACATCTGGACTTAATGCAGTACTTCAGTTCACATATTTATGTTATATAGTAGGTTATACAACATAAAACTGTATATACATTCCTTTCACATGTTAAGTGTAATATTCCTGTAGTGAGGATCTGTTTGGTGATACTGCACTCTTATGTACTGCTGTGATGGCTTAGTGGTTAACTACTGTGACCATAGTGTACTGGGTCCTTGGTTCAAGACCTGCAAGGGCTGTTTATTTTGTTTCTGGCCATAAGAGAGGCTGTTTCATACAGAGTGAATAAGGCACTTTTAAGCAATTGTAAATGGGTTTGCGTGGGTTTGCACGATGGTAAGCAAAGCTAACTTCCAGTTAAATATGCTTACAGAGAGATAGCTTCAATATTGCTTAACGTGTGTGCGCATTGCTTACCCCCATGCAAACGGGCTTAAACCCACTTACTACTGTTTAAATATGCTTACTCTTGCTTACTACTGCTTAATAGTGCTTACTCCTGATTATCCCCACACTAATTTAGACAGAAATGTAAAATGGTTCTTGGGAAGGTGGTGGATTTGGACACTGTATGGATTTATCATTCATTACAAATTATACCTTTGATTTGTATCCCTGATTCATGTATACATATACTGTATGGGGCACTTGTGTGTTTATCTGTGGATTTTACATTATTACAATGATATCTCACATCTGCATTTAATGCAGTACTCCAGTTCACAAATATATGTTATTTAGTAGGTTATGTAACAAAAACTATTGTTCACAAAGTGATTTGACATGGAAAATGGAATGTACTGGAGTGAAACTCTAACCAGGAATGATTGCTCGTAAGGTGAATGCTCTGACCACTACGCTATTGCCGTGCTGCTTCATTTGCATATATCTTAATATTTATCCTCTTGTGCCATTTAAGCTGCAGTATACGTAGCTAAGCAATGGATAAACCCGTTCACCTATGGTCAAATTTTATCTGTTTCATAAAAAATTAACTTTTTATATTATTATATTTTAACTATTGCTCTTATAAACTTGTGAGAATGTTGCTGGGGTTATGCAACTACCTATGAGAGGTTCTGCTCATTCGTATTGTTAAACTGCTGTTCTTGATGGCAGGGGCATGCATATTCTGAGAGCTCTGCTCTCACACACGCCCCCTGCACTCATACATGCTCCATGTCCATTTAGGAGCTCAGGCAGCGCGCCTTCATTAATATGCATGGTGCGCTGCCATGCTGATCCTAAACGGACGCTTCCATGCAGGACTAAGCTAGTCCTGCACGGAAGATTAGTGAATCCGGGGGAAAGTGTTTAAAAACCTCAGGCTGAGCTAACAAGTTATGTGGACTGATTAAATAAATATTTCTGCACTATGTTCTACTTTGTCATTTTGGTGACTTCTAAAGGGCTTTAAAACACATGGTTACACACATGTCTAAATAGAACACTAATAGTTTAGGGTGAGAATAGATCTATCACTTTAGAGTCTGGGAGACTTTTTTAAAATAATTAATTTTAAGACATATCCATTGTTGTTATCTATAACGTTTTTATACTGCTGATTTTTTTAACATGTTGACTGTGAGTTAAAATACTCACTGCTTTAACTATTCCAAATTTTCTCATCAAAAATAATGATTCAGCTTATCATGAATTTCTTCAGCCCAGCAGCTATTAAAGTCATATAGCAATGCTTCTTTCTATCTGACTCTTAAATGACGCATACTGAACTAAGAAGCTCACAACACATGAACTATTATATGCAATGGCAGCCTACATTATGTAGAAATCATTGTTCTTTAGTGCTGTGATGTTTAATGCATCAGGTTAATTATTCTGGTGTCCAAACTCTTGTCTTCTTGAAAATACTGCTCCCATGTAGTTGATATCAAGTTAAGATTCCTGTAGTGAGCTCCCAGATGGCTAGCTGTAGTGCTAAGCATTTTTATAAGAATTGTTCTTTAAATAGTCCCATGTTTCCGTCAAGTGAAGTGTAGTCTATAGAAACAGTACTTAATCATGAGAGAACAGCAGGACTGCATGCCATCTGTCTGGGCATATAAAAATCAGTTAAATACACTTTGGGATATTAGTTGTCTCATTGCAGCAACTTGGCTTTCATGCAAATTGCATAAAATTATGGAATTACTAAAAGCAGCAAATGTTATCTTGGAAATAATCTCAGCCAGAACTCTGCACACAAATATGCTGCAGTAAGAAGCCAAAACTTGTTTGTAATGCTTAAAATTTGTATAAGAATTGCAGATTGTTGAGGCATAACAATAGATGCCCTAGTGAGCAAAGATTAATCAGCACACATTGCCTCTACCACCAGTATGAAATTTAAACCCATAAAAGTATTTTACACAAAGGAAAAACATATCATACATTGAAAAGAAAATCAGGATTAACAGCTAAAGAAAGCTTATGCCTTTCTACACTTCTCAGTAACATTGTGGTGAGTATTTTCTTCCTATTGTTAGATGCGTCTATTCATTTTTCCTTAGTTTTTTACTGCAGAGCAAAACAGTATATTGATATCCCTGCCTAAAGAAAACAGATCAGTTATTACTACCTTAATGCTATCACAATTCTATCTGATGTGGATTGCTGTAAACCTTTTTGTTTGTCCTGTGTGCAAAAACAGGTGTACATTGAAATGGAGACAAATGTAGGCATCTATGATTAGTTATAATTGTCACTGATTTTGGAAAATTATACTTTGAAGTCCAGGAACATAGCTGTCATTAGTGAATTCATATTACTTCACTTGAAAAAGTTATCATGCGAGAATATCCTGATTAGTGATATATATACCTACCTAAACCTACCATTTATCAGTTAATAAAAAACAAAAAAAAACTTAAACCCTATTAACTTCCTTACAACTCTAAAAAGTTGCAATTGGGAACCTCTGAAGCTGCATGAAGAAGCAGTTAAATACTTCAGTTCTACATTCTTAGACATCTTAAACACCGGCCCATTAGCTTGACAAGCCTTATCTGCAAAGCCATGGAGAGGATCATAATGGACCTCATAAATAAAGACATAGGGAATCTGCAGACTTTGGATCCAACCCAGTTTGGCTTTGTCAAAGGCAGATCATGCCTTTTAAACTTGGTTGACTTTTTCGAAACAGTCACCAAAGCCATTGATGAGGGGAAGGCAGTCCATACAGCCTACCTCGATCTGGCTAAGGCCTTCGATACAATACCCCACTCGGGTATCATTGAAAAACTCATCAGCTTAAATGTTAACCCATACATCACAAGATGGGTTGCAAACTGGCTGAGTGACAGAACCCACAGGGTCAGAGTTGCTGGCGCCATGTCAGACTCAAAGCCTGTCACAAGTGGTGTCCCACAGGGCTCAGTCCTGGGCCCACTCTTGTTTGGCATCTACTTTTCCGATGTACAAGCAAACACAGGAGGGTTATGGCTGACAAAGTTTGCTGATGACTGCAAACTGGGTGCCATAGTCGAAAACACATCTGACACAGATATCCTTCAGAAGGGTCTCACAGAAACGGATAACTGGTGCCAGAGCCACGGCCTAAAGTTAAATGCCAAAAAATGCATAGTCATACCCTTCGGGAAAAACAAGGTTACCCCTAGCTACCAAATAGGTGGCAATCCACTGAGCACAGAAGAAGTTATCAGGGACCTGGGGACCCAGGTTGATAGTAGTCTGTCATTCGACACCCATGTAGCTAAAGTAGTTAGGAAGACCTTCTACATTGCCCACCTTATCATGAAGGGATTCTCATCTAGATCAAGGGAGGTTATAGTCTCCCTTTACTCATCACTCATCAGACCAATGATTGAGTACAATGCCCCATTCGAATGTATCTGACCCGACACTTGCAGCAGCTGGAGGCCACAAAGTTCCTCACCAAAAGGATAAAGGGTCTCAAAATCTATCCTATGCTGCCCGACTGAAAGAACTCCAGCTCTATTCAGTCGCTTACGCTGCTCAGAGGTGACCTTTGCCTAACATACAAGGCCATGTCAAACCCAGATTTGATGAATATGCTTCACCTCAAAAATCTAGATCCATCAGAGCCACAAGGGGAGACTTAAACCTCGACACGGCTATTAATAGGACGTGCTGGAGGGATAGATTCATCACCCAAAGACTCCCTATGCTGTGGAACAAAATCCCGGTACATGTGAGGCAGAGCACCTCGCTGGCCTTGTTCAAGAGAAATCTTGACCAATGGATGGGAGATCGCAGATATACCCCAGGGATTACCTCAGTGTCACTGCTCGACAGAGGCACAGCAAAATAATGGGTATAGTTCCCCATACTAAAGGGGTGGCGTAAGCCACAAAACTATGGGCTAGACTTGTAAATGCCCTCGGGCAGATAGCCTAGTATGAACCTATGAACCTATATGCTCCTCCCAGAACTATAAGAATTAAATCCAACTGCGCTCCTTAGCTTAGTAAAGATACACGATCTCTGCTGAAAACTAGAGACAAAGCCTGGGACCTTTGGCATAATACTAGATCCTCACCACAAAGCAAACATACCTAAAGCTAAGAAATATGTAAAATAAAAATGGTCAAATTAGACAAGATTAACTACTACCGCAACATACAAGTAAAGCACCAAAACAGTCCTCAAAAGTTCTGGACAGTCAATAATAACATTCTCCTTCCATCCAGGTAAATCTAGTACCCCCTCCCCAACCACTAGAAATTCTTCAGAAAATATAGCCACCCAATTCAATAAATATTTTACAGAATCCATTCTAGCCCTATCTAGCCCTCAGCGCTCACACCCCTCCCAAAAACCACCCAAACCACTTAATATCAAAACTAGCTTTACCTTACAACCTGTCTGTGTGGATAAGATTAAAAAAATATTTAAAAAGCTAAAGCCTACAACATTAGACACAGATAAACTACCAGCAGAATTTCTAAAAATCACTGCAAATGCAATTGCCTACCCAGTAGCCATTCTCATTAAGTGAGCCATGTCTGAAAATCTAGTCCCTGACATCTGGAAAATTTCCCATATTATTCCACTCCATAAAGGAGGTAATTCAAAAGAATTGACCAATTATTGCCCTATTGCCAGTCTTTCCCCTCTTTCTAAAATCCTTGAGAGATATATGCATACTCAAATCATGGAATACCTAAACACTTAACAAACTTCTGTCAAAAACATAACAGGGCTTCCGGCCTTTTCACAGCACTACTACTGCCCTAATGTCTTTTAGTAATACAGTAAATAACCACAGAGATAATGGGAAATTTGTCCCTGCAATCTTTCTTGACCTTTCAAAGGCCTTCAACATGGTGTCTCATAGTAAATTATTAATGTTCTTTCTCAGCTAAATCTCAGTGAAGCCTCCATTGCCTGGTTCAAAAGCTGCCTAACAGGTTGACAGCAGGCAGTGAAATCACAGCAGGAACTCTCCACCCTACTACCTGTTACCCTAGGAGTTTTGCAAGGCTCCATCCTTGGACCACTACTGTTCTCTATTTTTACCAATAACCATCATACTTCTACACTTTATGCTTCAGTCATACAATATGCAGATGACGCTACACTAATATGTGCTGCTTTTTCCCTTCACAAACTCCATTCACAAACACAAGCCTTTCTTTCTGTTGAAGCATGGTTTACTAATTCACAATGAATACTGAACCCTAATAAAACTAAACTACTGCTCTTCCAACCCACAAGAAACACATAATCTACACTCCCATTTCATATCATATCCAAAAATAATGCGACTATCTTCCCTGTTACTCATACCAAACTATTAGGGGTATAACTTGACTGTAACATGAAATTTGATATCCACATCTCCCTTACCATAAAGAAGGTTCACAAAAAAATTGGCGTCTTATACAGAAATAAAAATTTCTCACAAAAAACACAATAGCCACAATTGCATGAACACACCTCATCTCAACACTTCTATGTGCTCCTGGACTCCTCACTTATCTTAGAAAGACCAACATAGCAAAACTGGAGTCCTGCTACAATAAAATTACTAGGTTCACAACTGATTCTCTTTAGAGATCACAGCACTGCCTAGCAATAACACAGCTTAACTTGTTTGAACTACCTCAGCTTCTCCTCTGCAACCAACTTACACTAACCCATAAAATTCAATACCACCATGAGAAAACCCTAGCTCTACAAAATCTGTTACTTCCCTATGAAAATAATAGGGCTCTACGCTCCAATAATAAACTCCAACTTGATGTAACAAAAGCCAGTAATACTGCTGGGGCACCCTCTTCTCAAATTACATAGCCAAAAAAAAAAATGGAATACTATGCCCACTGAAATAGCAACTACATCCTCCTTAACACAATTTGAAAAAAATGCTAAAAGCTCACCTAGCCGATGAATGGCTTTGTTCTTGCACCAGTCCTGGCTAATCCAATATGCCCCCTCTGTTCCACAACTCAGCAGTGAACTTACCATGCTATTAATGGATTGTTCTCATTCTCTGTCACCACTCTTAGCACTTACATAGTCAAGGTGACACTACTCCCCTTGTATAAACAATGATAATCTAATGCCTCTAGTTTGATTCTCTGACTCATTTTATATTGGAAGTGCTCTACATCTCCCTGTAACAAATGCCTAATTTAATTTATTTTATTTCTCTACAGATAACTATACATTGCACACAGTGGTAGCATAAGTATTTCACATAAAAAGGGAAAGTGAAGACGAAATAGAGCAGAGCTAAGTCCTGAGACTAATCAGACATAATGTGTATGCATATCCTAGTGTATATCTGTGTCACCAAGTAAGCCCACAGAGGAGGCAGAAGGACTGTATACTGAACCACATAATAATGTGGCACGACTGTTGCACTGGGGATTGTGCAAACATTATAACATTGAAGTAGCTGAAAAACACTGGAAACATGAGCCACAAAGCATCATAGAAAATGATGAAGTCTACATCACATGGGCTCACCCATTAACAACAGTTGAAAAGACAGATGTGAGAAAACCATGAAAAGAAGACAAAAGTAGCATTGATCATTGAAATCACTACACCCAGTGACTACAGTGTCTTACATACAGAGAGACACAAAGTCATAAAATATCAGGATTTGCAGGCAGAAATGAGAGCACCAACTCATTAAGGATATTTTGTTATGACACAAGCAAAGTTACATATGTGTGCGTGTGTGTGTATATATATATATATATATATATATATATATATATATATATAAAGGTAAGCAAAGCATATTAACAAGTTCACATTTGCAAACATTATACATCACATATACTGTTCTATATAATCAAACCAACATTATACAAATTATTCAATTCTTCCTTCTCTTAAACCTTATTCCTCCTATAAAACATATTTTCTGCATGTTTTATTCTCAGAATTACTAATTTTTCTTTGTACTTTATTCCTGCACATTTCTAAATATCCCACTTCCTGTTCTATTCTTTATTCTCATTACATGCATAATCTAATGACCTGGCAGAGAAGGCTATACAGACTTTGAGGTAACCATACTTCAAGTATGGTGGATTTAAACTTTGATTTCCATTTTCTAGTTATTGCTTTTTTGTGAGCCACCAGAATTAAACTTAACAAAACCTTATTATGTCTAAACAATTCAGATCCTGTATCCCAGCTCAAAATAATAATTTTTATTTGCTCACCTAGTATTCCTGACAGAGTACTCTGTCTGGAATTTTTAAAGTCTGCCAACTAATCACACTCCAAGAACATATGTTCACAGGTACCTCTTCCTTTCCCATTACACCTCTAACATTTGTCATCTGAGGAAAAATTCTATGAAGTCTGCTTGGAGTATAAAGGTACCTATGTGAACACTTCCAGACAAAAATCCTAAATCTTCTAGACTTTATTTCAAACTGGGGACCCATCCTTAACTGCTAAGACTGTTGCACTGTTGCTCCTTTGGGAATTGTTTATCTAATCTCTCTTTCCAATCTTTTCCATCCTCCTCTGATTGATTCCTATGGTTATTGTGCAATATTTTATATGCCTCACTAATAATCCCTTTTTTAAAAGCAGCTTCTGATCTAGATAGGGAAGGCAATCTCTAGCCTGCATTCCAAATGTCTTCTTGACCTCTTCCCATTCTATTATCTTTCCCCTCTCTAATTATTTGTTCCCTTTGTTCCTTTCCTAGTTTTTTCTAGTAAATTCCAGCCCAGTTGCCTATTCTGTGTACCCCTAATTGCAGTCATCCCATTTAGCAGAATCTCTTTTCTTCATTCTCATGTTGTTGTTTTTTTCTTAGTATAAAAACCAAGAAGGAAGAAACACTGGCAGAAACTAAACAATACAAAATCAAGCCAGTGAAGGATGAGAGAAACGCCAATGAATATCCACAAGCAGTAGTATAAATGCACAAAGCACCACGTAGTGAAAACACAGGTTTATCACAGGTATTTTTTACAGGTTTTTTCTTAGTATACTTTCTGAAACTTTATGAACATAATATTCTATATGACTGTTGTTATTCTCCTTAAGGCTCTGCATCCAAAACTCCATGCTTTCCTTATTTCTTGAATTAACCCCTTCTTTATCATCATCCCTTTCCACTTTGAATTGTAGCTTTCTCCTTCTGTTATTTGTGTCGCTCTAAAACATCCCTTCAAATCAGGCAATCCTAACCCCCTTGTTCTATTTGAAGGATGAGCTTATCCCACTTGATGAGAGGGGCAGGTTCTGTCTTAATCCAGAAGGGACAAAGATGTTTAGAGTTGGGTTGGAAAAGTACATGCCACTGATTATCATTCAAGCCTATAGTGTCTTTTTGTATACCATACCTCCAGTAGCTCCTTATGGTGTCCAGACCTTTAGGGGGGTCTGTTTTCTTTAACTAAGAGACTTAACAGCTAATAATAAGCACTACTAGAAAGTACAAGAAGATATTAACAAAGTGACACTAAGATTGTTAGTCTACGATGCCCTGCAATAGAGAAGGTATTCACTACTAGTCATTTATTATTCATATTTTCATATTTATATTCATATTTTTATTATTGAGAGCCCTTTGTGCTATTGAGGAGTATGCTGTGATATGCCATGGTAGGAAACAGGAAAATTCATTGTCGGTGTCCATGTATATCACGAGATGAGTGGAGGAGAGGCACTGAACACAACTCTGATTGGCTTATTCACACTGAGCTGAATGGAGGAGGGGCACTGACCACAACTCTGATCTGTGATATATAACAATAAGTATCCTGTTTTCTTGATTATTTTTACTAGTTATTGCTTAGTCTTACCATTTATTGCACTTTTATTGTCTGCTGCCTACTTTTTACTGTATTTTATTGCTATAAACTAATCTTCACTGTTGTACAACAATTGTCTGCCTTACTGGGTCTGTTAAATCACTTTTGTTACTGTCTCACTGTATGTAAAGCTTTTTCTAGCTAAGTTTCACTGTGTGAAAGGTATTAACTGGAAATTTTCTCCATTTGTTAAGCATCTGTTTGTTTGTTCTGATTTTCCTGCCAAGGAGTGTATCATATAACTGATTTGTTTGCAGAGTCTCCTTGCTCCTTTTTCTGTTTAAAAATTTCATTTAGTATCGCACTGCTGTACTTCTGCTGTGATAAATATTTCTGTTGTGTTTTCTGCCTAAAATAGTGTATCTAGTAGCTGTAGCATGGTTTTCCACCCTCTTTCTCTATTATTGTCTTGTTCTTAAACTTGGTGGTTTTGCAGTTGACCACCCCTACTGTAAATTTAACCTGAGAAACTGCTCCCAGGACAGTTTCATTAGCTCTTTCTACCTAATACAGAGAGAGCATTTGGGAAGGCTAACCCCCTTAGTTTTTTAACCTTGAATTATTTTCTGTTCCTCCTTTCTCCCTTTCTGCTTTACTCAAAAAACAAAACAAAAAAAATATTCAGCTGCTTTTAAAGTATTTGTGTTATCTCCTTCTACTCTCATTACTCCATCTTGCTTTTCCTACTACTTGTTCTCTAAAGTGCTCAATTGCATCTTTTCTGCTGCATTTATTACTGATTATTTTAGCCTGTTTAAATTGTGTTATTCTAAACCTCTTAGTTTTGGTTTAAACACTTGGGCTTTTAGGCCTACCCCTTAGCTCTCCCTGGCCTCTCTCCCTCAGATATTAACAAATATGGATGGACAATTTTCTTACAGTTTCTCCTGCCAGCCTGGTTGATATGGGCATCCTGAGACAGTATAGCAACTCCCTCATGTACATAGGCAACCATCTACTACTACCACCTAAGGACTCAATTTGTGAGAGATGCAATTATATTAAGAACCTAGAGTCTATGCTCTTTCCCTCACAAGCCAGTATATCTGGCACTGAGAAGGTTGTCAGCACAATCACTACACCTCAAACACTACCCACAACTATACAACACCCACCTACATAAGTGGCTTTTCTCAACAAACACAAACCCAAACAAAGGAGACCTCTGAGTCAAAAACACATGCAAACTCCACAACCTTCCACACCACATACCACTCATAGTCCACATATCTGTGTTTGGTAACCACTAAGGCCTAACCACAAACCCAAAATATTAGTCATAGGAGACCGGATTGTGAGACACACAGATGTGCCTCTCACCAGGCTGGATAAGGAGAAATTCACGGTTAGTTGTTTGTCAGGTGCCAGAATCCGCCATGTCACACACGCACTCAAGTCTCTCAACAACAGGTACTGTTATGACTCTGTCATAGTCCATGTTGGCGTAAATGACTTGAGAAGTACCTCCCTGGACTATATGAATAGATACACTATTGAACTCACTGAATATGTGTACCAGGCAGATATGTCCCTAGCCCTAAGCAGCATTCTACTGTCAGCCAGAATGATGCCTCGATACAAACCGAAAATGATTGACTTTAACAATTGCCTTAGTTTTTGGTGTCATTTCAGGGGAATCCAGTAACTGACAGCCTGGGAAGATGTGATCGACAGACCACAATGCTTTGTTAAAGATGACCTGCATCTGTCTCACTTGGGCTTCAGGCTTCTGGCAAAGGCCCTTGCCTCCCCCATAGTGATTTTTTTAGGAAAAGTCATGAGAATGATACTACCAACATAAAAATTTCAACAAAATGCAAATTAAAGCATTCTTAACCATGGAAGATATCAACATTTGTGCAGTTAGAGAAACCTGGTTCAAAGCTGCAGAGAGCACCCTAGCCTTACCTGGTTACTCATGCTATCATACATTCAGACCCCAAACTGCAAAGTCAAAGGAAGTGGAGTTTGAATATATATTAAAGATACACACACCTTCAGGCTGGTCAAACAGTATGAAGCACAGGAGACACTCCAGGTGCAGTTAACCATTGACAAGACCCCTATTGAAATCACAGCTAGCTACAGATCCCCAAATTTGACTCAAGATGCCCACTACACCTATTTGGACCACTTCAAATCTTTCAAGATTCACCCCTTTACCCTGATCCTGGATGACTTTAACTACTCGACCATAGATTGGAAAAACTATTCATGCCAGAACACAAATGTCCAGAGAATCCTTGATTTTATCAGTTCAACTGCCTTGGAACAGCTAGTTGATACCTCCACAAGAGGTAATAATATCTTGCACTTGGTATTAACCAACATGGGTAACCACTGTAGCATCCCTACAGTATCATCCTCCCTGGTAAGATCCGACCATAATGCGGTCACTTTCAAAGTCACCATCTCCCCTGACACCCCTGTAGCTAGGGTCAAACAAAAAAACTTCTCCAAAGATGATTACAACCTCCTGAGGGATGGTATAAACAGCTTCATAGCCCCCCCCCCCCCCGTAGGAACTGGCACCAATGTACAAATCTACACCAAAGTACTATACAAGCATTTATATAGCTGCATAAATCAGCAATATCTGACAGGACAAAATCATCCTCCACAAAGAAGAGTAAACCTGTCTAGTGGACATCCGCAATAAATAAGCTATATAACAAAAGGAAAAATTGTTGTCCAGGACCAAGAAGGAGAAAGTGCCCATTTTGAAGCAATTACTCCTTAGCCTGAACAAGCAAATAAGAGCACTAGTGAAATCCTATAAAGCCAAATTTGAGTCCAAATTGGCCACATCTACTAGAGACAATCATAAGGCCTTCTTCACAAATGTCTGCAATCTCAAAGGAAGCACCCAGATCTGTTCAGAACTGGTGGTCAAGGACACCACATACACAAATGCTGTAGATATAGCCAACCTACTGGCTGACAGATTCAGTGAAAACTTCACCCATCTGTCACCCATCAGTAAATCAGGACATCCCCAGTACCTGCCCCCCTCCCCTTATCTCTATGGAACAGGTCATCACTGTCCTCTCAAAGGCAAAAAATACAGCCTCCATGGGATCTGATAACATCGCAGGTTGCATCCTACATGAACTCAGGCATGAACTTGCAGCACCATTAGGCACCCTATTCAACCAAAGCCTGAGTACCAGCTATGTCCCAGCCGAGTGGAGGACAGCCACTGTTATCCCTTTACACAAAGGTGGAGCTTCCACCAATCCAGGAAATTATAGTCCCTTGAGCCTAACTAGCCTGATCTGCAAGGCCATGGAACAGATTATCATGGACCTCATTAACAGGGACATTGGCAACCTCAAAACCCTCAACCCCACACAGTTTGACTTTGTCAAGAGAATGTCATGTCTGTTAAATCTGGTCAACTTCGTTGAGACAGTCACCAGAGCCATGGATGAAGGGAAGATGGTGCACACCACCTACCTTGACCTGGCTAAAGCCTTCAACACTATTCCCCACTCGGGCATAATAGATAAACTGTCTCGACTAGGCATCAATCTATATGTTACCAGATGGGTAGCAAACTGGCTCACTGATAGAACCCACCTAGTCAAAATAGGGCAAGCTACCTCAAGCAGTAGACTCGTATTGGACAGCTTACCCCAGGGATCGGTCTTGGGGCTCTCTGTTATCTGGGATACACTTCTCTGAGGTGCAGGCCAAAACCAGTGGGCTATGGCTGACCAAGTTTGCAGGTAACTGCAAGCTGGGCACAGTCATCAATTCCGCAAGTGATGTGGACATCCTCCAAGAGGGTCTCACCCAAACAAAGGACTGGTGCCAGAAACATGACCTCGAGCTGAGTGCCAAGAAATGCATCATCACCTCCCCTTTGGGGAGAGTGACATCCTGACATATAATCACATTAATTACAAGGTCCTAAGCATGCAATCAGTCGTGAGGGATTTGGGCACCCAGGTGGATAGCAACCTGAATTTTGGCCACCATGTTGCTTCTGTTGTACGGAAAGCTTTCTACATGGCCCACCTCATAAGTAAGGGTATCTCATCTAGGGGCAAGGATGTCATAACATCCCTGTATTCTTTCCTTATGAGGCCAAAGTACCTCGCAAAGCATATGCAGCAGCTGGAAAGACCACAGATGTTCCTCACCAGTGGAATCCAAAGCCTCAAACATCTACCCTACACAGTTAGGCTAAAAGCCCTGTCCCTCTACTCAGTATCATACAGACTTCTCAGAGGTGACCTCTGGCAAATAATTAAGCAATCTCAGAGCCTGCCTTGATGGGACTACTGTATCTGCAAGTCAAGCTCCACTCGAGTAACCCACCTCAACCTGACCTCAACCTGGTCTGTGACATCAATAGGACTTGCTGGTGGGACAGATTTGTGTCCCACAGACTCCCCCATTTGTGGAATAGACTCCCTCTCCACATCAAGCAGAGTACCTCATTATCCCTTTTAAGCGCAACCTGGATAACTGCATGGTAAACAGAAAATACACCCCTGGGATTCCACCTGTATCCCTGTTGGACAGGGGGTTTGGGTGCTGACTCGTCTAAACATGAGTTAAACTCTTGGCTAGGCTTATAAGGGCCTCAGGGCCAATAGCCAAGTAACTTCCTATGATCGTATGATCCTATGATATTGGTAGCTGTTTGCTGGTAATTATGAAAATAAATAATATTTCCATAGGCACTTAACACTTCAAAAAACAAATGACTGTAAAGCTGTTGCATGCCATCAGGTAAAATCTTAGATGTTGTTGAAGAAAACTTTCACTGATATTTGCACTGCAAGTTGTACATCTTGAGAGATATTCAATGTGATTTATATTGCTAATTATGCAATTAAGTATATGCTTTCATATTTCTGTATATATCTCAATAAACAATCTGTCATAAAGGAATTTGTTTGTGTCATGTGAAAGCTTACATTGGGGAAATGAAAATTTTCTAACAATATATGTCTAGGTTGTACAGTTTCTAAGATATGACAATTTGTTTGTGAAAGTGTAGTAAAAAATATAATTTAAGATTTGGATGCAATATAATATATGAACTATTATCCCTGTAAATAATACTTTGTACTGATAGCTTTGCAATTTGTACAGTTTTATTAGCTTTCATTGTTCACAAAATATTTACGTTTGTTTATCTTATGCCATTTACATGTATTTGTCAGAAAATGATTTGAAATGCAAGATGTGGCTAGGCTGCCAGAGGTGTGACATTCCACAATACATAGATGTTAATGAGTTATGTTGAGATGAAAAGTAGGGGACAGAATCACAGGTGCATAAACATATATTATTTCATAGACAGTAAAATATAGTATAAAGAGACGCATAATATAACAGAGAAATAAACAAGGGTGACTTGGAACATATGCCATTAGTATGCAAAGCAAGAAGTCCAGGTACGAAGGTGAAGTTTTTCAGTTAAGGTTTGGTTATTTCCATTTTATATTTTATTCTTGTATTACATTTGTTCTGTTTTAAGTTTTCTGTTCTGTTGGAGTTTTAATAGGTCTTGGCTAGGGTCAGTCAGAAAAGTTATCACAGAATTCCTTTGCAAACAGTGAATAACATCAGCTAATTAGTGGGAAGAGTTGAGAAATGTAATTTCTCATTTAGATAGAAATACATCTATTTAGTTGGAGTGCTTGTCTGGCTTGCTTGCTGTACTCTACCTGAATATTGTTGATCTCTGTCTGCATTTTATTTTCCCCACCCACCTGCCCAACTGTTGTTGTATTCTTAAATTGATGGCTTTTGAGTTGCCCACCCCTACTATAAATCTGATTTTGGACACTTCCCCAGTTCCATCTCATCAGCTCATTCTACTGACTACAGAGAGATCATTTGGAAAAGCCAACCCCTTAGTTTCTTAACTTTTAATTATTTTCCTTCCTTCACGTTTAACTTAAAAAATGTACTCTACCCAGCTGCTCTTAGCGTATTTGTGTTTCTTCCTACATCATTACTTTATTTTGCATTTGTTGAGTGTTATTGAAAGTGTTCAATTGCATTTATTCTGCTGCTTGTTAGTAGCCTGATTAAATTCTAGCTGTTGCTCTAAGCCTCATAGTTTTGGTTTAAGCACTAGGGCTGCAGGACAGTTTTTTTCTACATTAAGAAGGTTTGTGGTCTACACTCTTGTGGGAAGAGAGGGTAGCCTCTGCCCTATTGAGCTGAAAGTTGCTTGTTGAGGGCTTATTGTGCCTGTTTGTTTGAACTGTTTTTTTTTTCTGAAATTGTTGAACTTTGTTTGTTGTAGCATAGTCTAGATTTAGACCTGCTGAATCTAGTTCTGCTTGTATAACCTGAGCACTAAATCGGGCCATCGTTTGTTGGAGAGGGTTCCCCTGCACCTTAGTGACAGAGGTGTGCAGTTAAAACTCATCTGAGTGAAGGATTCTGGAACAGGGCTCAGTGTTCAGCTTTTTTATTAGTATATTTGTTTAAATCTGTTTGCTGTCATTTGCTACATATGCGCCACATTTGTACAGATTTGTTCTTGTTTTAGCAAAGCTCCACAGAGTCTGGTGACCAGCTACTTCTCTGCTGTATTTATTTGACTGATCCAAGGCATTTGCTGATCTCTACAAAACTTAAGTAGAATTTTTCACTGCATACTGCACTTTTGAATTGCATTTTTACCATATCACTGCTTATTTGAACTGTTTTTTCCTGAAATTGTTGCACTTTGTTTCCTGTAGTACAGACTAGATTCAGACTTGCTGAATCTAGTTCTGTTTGTATAACTTGAGCACTATACCAGGCCATCTTTTGTTGGAGAGGGTTCCTCTGCACCCTAGTGGCAGGAGTGTGCAGTTAGAACTCATCTGATTGAAGGTTGCTGGAACAAGGCTCAGTTTTGAGCTTTTTTAAATTGGCTAATTTGTTTAAATCAGTTTGCTCTCATTTGTTACATAAGCAATGCATTCCCATGGGTTTGTGCTTGTTTGCGCATTACACACTGTTGAGCAGCGGTGGGCACCACTGGGGGTTATTGATGCAAATACTTCTGCCTGCAAATTTTCCCTTAGTGCTCTGCTGGTGTTCAATCAGTGAGTTCTCATGATTGTCCATCACTGACAGGTGATATATTCAGAGAAATTCATGAGGTACCAACACAGATCCTATCCACTAACCCTTCATATTTTTTCCACTTCTCCTGTCCTCTACTTAACCTGGTCTTTCCTGACCTCTCCTTGTTTTCTGACCACATCAACCTACCTTGCATTATGGATGGACAATTTCTAATAGTTTCTCCAGCCAGCCTGATCAACATGGTCATCTTGAGGCATTGTAGCAATTGCTTCATGTACACTGACAGCCCACTTCTTCTAGTCCACACAAATTCATTATGTGAGAGATGCAGCTGTATCAAGAACGTAGAGAATCCAGGCTCTCTTCCTCACCAGTCAGTTCATGTCATACTAAGCAGGTTGTCAGCATACACACCTCACCTCCTACACCTACCAAACTAACAATATACAAACCTACATATGCAGACGTCCTTCCCGGAAGCTTACCTAAACATCAGAGACCTCCCAAATACAAACACAAGCATGATTCACATAATGCATCCTCTGCAGAACATAGTACACATAATATATCACACACCAGTGTCCCACCAGTCAAACCCCTAAGGCATAACAGAAAAACAAACATCTTAATCATAGGCGACTCAGTTGTGAGACAAACAGATGTCCCTCTCACCAGGTTGGCTAAGGGAAAAGTCATGGTCAGCTGTCTGTCAGGTGCCAGGATCCACCAATTATACATGCATTCAAGTCTGTTAACAACAGGCACTGATATGACTCTGTAATAGTCCATATTGGTGTGAACTACTTGAGATGTACCTCACTGGACTATATGAAGTGAGACATGACTGAGCTTTCTGATTATGTGTCTCAGGCAGGTATGTCCCTAGCCTTAAGCAGAACTTTACCTTCGCCTAAGATGATACCTCAATACAAACAAAAAATGATTGACTTCAACAATAGGCTTAGTTTCTGGTGTCATTCAAAGGGGATCCAGTATTTGTCAGCCTGGGATGACATGGTCAACAGACCTAGATGTTTTGCCAGAGATGGTCTTCATCTGTCACCCCTGGGATTTCAGTTACTGGTTAAGGCTCTTGCTAACCTCATAGTGCCTTTTTAGGCAATGTCACAGGAACAAAATTTCTGATGTAAAAATGCCCTCTAAAGAAAACTCAAGGTTATGCTGCTAAATGCTAGTAGTCTAAACCAGAAACTTTTGTTACTGGAAGCAGTTCTCACCTTGGAAGATGCTGACATTTCTGCAGTCACTGAGACCTGGTTTAAGGCTGTGGAGAGCACTCCAGCTATACCATGTTACATTTCCTTCCACACTTTCAGACCACAAACTGAAGTTGTGAGAACAAAAAGAGGTGGTGTATCAATATTCATTAAATATAAATGCACCTGTAGATTGGTTAAACAGCACAATTCCCTTGAATTACTTTGGGTGCAATTGACTGTAGGTAAGATAGATCATTGCCCTCCATGAATCAGGACATCCACTCAGCCTACTTGAATCTACTTGAGTCAATCAAGATACACCTTGGTTTTGGCTGACTTTAATTACCTATCCATTGACTGGGTAAATTATACGCATTCTAACTCACTTGCCCAAAGGTTCCTGGACTTCGCTAACTCCAATGCCCTGGACCAGCTGGGTAACACACCCACAAGGGGCACAAACATCCTGGGTCTGGTGGTCACCAACATGGGGAACTGCTACACCACCACCAGTGTGTGACCATCCCTGGTGAGATCTGACCACAAATCAGTCTCGCTAGAAGTAACTATAACACAAGACTCCCACCTCCCCTTAGTAACAACTAGACTAAAAAACTTCTCCAAGGCCAATTACAACCTCTTAGAAGACAACATAAGTAGCTTCATAGCCCCTCCCCCCACTGATGGTACAGACACCTATGCTGAGTTATACACCATTTCTTTGTACAAGCACCTGTACAAATTGTATTGACTCTGCCATACCTAATAGAACTAAAGTAAGATCATCAATGAAAAATAAACCTGCCTGGTGGATAACTGCTATTAATAGGCTATACAGTAGGAGAAAGAAATTACTGTCTAAGAGTAGGAAGGAATGATCTCAAAACTGGAAACACTCCCTCCTCAACTTAAACAAGCAAATAAGACTCCTAGTGAAGTCTTCTAAAGCTAACTATAAATCTAGATTAGCTTCCCTAACTAAGGATAACCAAAAGGCATTCTTTAATTACATCCGTAACCTCAAAGGTAAGGCCCAGATTTGTGCTGAACTTGTAGTTAATGATACTACATATACAGAATTTGTGGATATAGCAAACCTGCTGGGTGACAGGTTTAGTGAAAACTTCACTCCCCTGCCCCTGCCACATACACACCAAAGCATCTTTAACAACTGTCTCCCACCTAGTATCTCCAAGGAGTAGGCCTTAAACACCCTCTCCAAGGCCAAAAACACAGGCTCTATGGGACAGACAACATCCTGGGCTGTGTTCTACATGGGTTAAAACAGGAATTAGCATCTCTATTGGGCATGCTTTTCAATCACAGCTTAAGCATTAGCGTCATCCCAGTGGAATGGGAAACAGCTACCATCATCCATTTGCACAAAGAGGCGGGGGTACATCCATGGACCCCGGGAAGTATAGACCCATTATCCTGACCAGCTTTATCTGCAAGGCCATGAAATGAATCATCATGGAATTTATTAACAAAGATACTGGGAATCTCCAAATGCTCAACCACACTCAGTTTGGCTTTGTCAAGGGGAGATCATGCTGATGACTGCAAACTGGGCGTGATCATTGAAACACCTAGCGATGTCAACATCCTGCAAAAGATCTTACTCAGACTAATGACTGGTGCCAAAGTCATTGGTTTTAAACTTAATGCAAAAAAATACATTATCATCCCCTTCAACAAGGGTGATGTTCCTGCAAACTATCACAACAATAACAATACCCTAAGCACACAGTCAGAGGTGAGAGATCTGGGCAAAAAGGTCTCCACAGTGATAAGAATGCCATTTTATATTGCTCATCCCATAAGTAAGGGCACTGTTGCCAAAAAAAGAAGTTATAACCCCCCCCCCCCCTGTAATCTTCCCTCATCAGGCCAATAATTGAGTACAGTGCTCTCTTTGGTATGTTCCTTTCCAAACACCTGCAGCAATTGGAGAGACCACAAAGGTTCCTTGCAAAGAAAATTCATGGTCTTCAAGATCTGTCTCATGCAGACAGACTGAAATCATTGTCACTTTACTCTATGTAATACAGACTGCTCAAAGGCGACCTGTGTCTTGCATATAGAGCAATCTCTGACCCAGTTTTAATAGAAATGCTGCACATTCGCAAGTCAAATGGCACACAGGTCACTTGCTCAAAGGACCTTAACATGGTATGTGACATCAATATAACTTGCTGGAGAGACAGATTTGTCTCACAGAGGTTGCCCCACCTTTGGAGCAAGCTTCCTATTCATGTTAAACAAATCCCCTCGTTGGTCCTATTTAAGGGTAATTTGGACAACTGGATGGGTAATCAGAAATTCACCCTAGGCATTCCGCCTGTGTTCCTCTTGGACAGGGGCAATAGGTGCTGATTGTAGTGTTTGCTTGAACCAGACACCCTTCGGAACATGGGGTGAACTTGGCTAAGCTTCTACGGGCCCTGGGGGCATTAGCCTAGTAACCTTCTATGATCCTATGATCTAATGACTGCAGTAGAAGTTCAATAGTGAGACGATTGTCTCTGCTCCAGATTGTTCTTCAGTGCTTTGATTTTCTGCTTATCATTTACCTGCTTGCATTCTCTGTCTGTCCCACCCTCCACTAACACATTACTAAAGTTTCTGAAAGAGCTCCTATACTAGCTTTAATTGATTGCTAGCCTCTGTAGCTAGCCTGGTTGTTCCTTGAAAAGTTTTCCAAACCTTCCACCTTTCTGCTGTTGTATTTTTATAGGGCTGTGCCTCTGCTATCCACCCCTTATGATTATCTGATTTCCAAAGTCCCTTACCTTCCCTCTTTCATTGCCATTTACTGTTATATGAACTATTTATGTACTCTCCTCATCCATTGTTTTCCACAGACCCATGATATTGAGGGCCCACCCAGCAAACCAGTATTGTTCTTGAGTAAACCACCTTTACCTCATACAGTCTCTTGCTCATTTTCCTGGAGCTCAGCAAGGCTTGTAATCCATTCTAGAAGTGTTTTACTCCTATCCAGTGCCATCCTGGGAAAGTTAAGTACTTTGATTGCTTAACCACATTTAAGTTATTTTCAGTGATTCTTTTTGTTTCCTGCTTTAATATGTACATTGCACTAAATTTTTTTGTAACAAAAAAAAAAAATTCTCTTCCTCTCACTGTTACTCTCAAGAAATTACCTTCATTACGGGATTTCCAGCTACTTGTTTAAGTTGCTTGTGTTAGCATAGCATTTGTGGGTCTATTCTACTGTGTTTTAACATCAAGAGGACAGGGTCTTCTGGCAGGAAGTGTTTGTCTGGTCCCTCTGAGTTGGGAAATCCACAAAAGGACTCATAGTATAATCATTTTATTGGCCAGAGGGCTCATTATTTAGTTTTCTGTTTTTTTTTCAGTGATGCTATAAACTTTGCATGTTTGTATGGATTAGGAGTGCCCTGTACAGTAGCAAACACCTCTCTGTAGAAAGTTCCATAAAACTGTAACATGTAAGGCAGCAATATAGTCCAAATACATTGTCCACCAATGAGCCTAGATAAGCTGGTGGGGCCTTGAGTGGTAATACCTACAGATTTAGTAGAATTCAGTATTGTGTAAAGACTAAAGTTAGTAGAATTTACTACTGTTTAGCATAATCTGCCCCAGTAATGCACCCTTATTAGTCTGGACAAACAAAACACCCTTAATAGTCTTATAACCACAATACCCCCCCCCCCTTTAAAGCTCACAGATTAAAGGACTGGATATTATGGATATGCAATTTTCTAACATCTCTGTAGCCAACTTGGTGGAAATGGCATCCTGAGACAATGTAGCAATTATCTCATGTTTACTGACAACCATTTAATCCCTTAAGAATCAGACACAGTATTCTAGATGTGTAAATGCACAATGACAATGGAGGCTAAACTCTTACATACAAGTCCACTTCAGGTTGTCAAAGCCATGCCTGAGCATCTCCAAAGGCACTCAGTAAAAACAGAACCTAACACCACACATACTATCACTAATAGTGGCGCCCCAAGACCCAAAGGCAAGTCAACACACTTCGCAGAACTATGATCATAGGGGACTCCATTCTAAGATATACTTATGCCTCTCTAACCTGGCTGAACAAGGAGAAGAGAATTGTTAGTTGTGTATCTGGAGCCAGGATCCACCAAATCATGCAAGTATGCAAGCCATTATATCACAGGTGGAAGTATGATTCTATCATAGTCCATGTAGATGTAAATGACCTGAGATGTATGTACCTGGGTTATATGAAGAGAGACATTTTGGAGCTTTCAGATTATATGTC
This sequence comes from Protopterus annectens, assembly GCF_019279795.1. Lineage (NCBI taxonomy): Eukaryota > Metazoa > Chordata > Ceratodontiformes > Protopteridae > Protopterus > Protopterus annectens. The sequence goes on from NC_056735.1 coordinate 947,148,392, forward strand.
TTCAGGCTAGCATGATCCTGGCACTGAGCAACATATTAACATCACTGAGAATGATGCCACAACATGAGCACAAAATGATTGATGTCAACAACTGGTTGCCTTTCTGGTGTCATTCTAAGGAGATCTAATATTTGTCAGCTTGAGACAACATAGTCAACAGACCATGTTGCTTTGCCAAAAATGGGCTGCCCTTTTCCCCTCTAGGCTTTCAAATACTGGCTAAGGTTTTGTCCACCCCATAGTGCCTCTGTTAGATAATGCCAAATTGACAGACAAAATAACATAGCAAAATCAACTTAACAGAATGTCAAGGTCTTACTGCCCAATGCCAGAAGACTAAATAAAAAAAACTACAGTCCCTCCAAGCCTTCTCACACTTGTGAATATAGATATCTGTGCAGATGGTTTAAAGTGGCAGACAATACCACATCAGTGCAAGGTTTCAGTGCCTGCCGCACTTCTAGACCAGTAGCTGCACAGAAAGTGGCTAAAGGTGGAGGTGTCTCAATAAACATCAATAACAAACATACCTCTACGGTGTTCAAGCAGGGTGATGTGCTGGAATTCCTCCACGTGCAGACCAGAATAGTCACCCGCCATGTCCGAAGAAGCTCACAAAGGTTACTTGGACCTACTGGAAACACTTATCATCCAACCTAACAACCTACTTTAACTAGCCCTCTGTAGAGTGGGAATCGTACACAGCCTCAAATCTACAAGCACAGAGATTCCTGGATTTCAAAAAACCTTGACAAAATAGTGAATATGCCCACTAGAGACTACAACATACTGGATCTTGTACTCACAAATATGGGAAAAAGCTGCACCTCACCCAATGTCTCATCCTCCCTGGTAAGGTCTGACCATGAAGCTGTATCCTTTGAAATCAAAATCAGCTCTGTAATCCCAGTAAAACTAGCATCAGTTAGGAACTAATGCAAGGCAAATTATCTGTTATTTAGTGATGGTTTGTAAATATTCAATGCCCCTCCAGTCCCAAGAGTACACTAGACTGTGCTCAATTGCTGTCAAAAAATTTTGTGCAAGCATACCAACGGCTTCTTAGAGGTTGCTGTACCATTCAGATGTAAGCTCATAACTAGCACCAGAAACAAACTTCCCTGGTGATATCCCTGTTAAACAGGATATAAAACATAAGAAAAAAAATATGGCAAAAATCAGGAAGGGTAATTTCTATAAAGATAAAAACTCTTTCATCAAAAGTAAACAGGCAAGTAAGAGGGCTAATTAGGTCAAGCAAAGCAAACTTTGAGGTTAACATATTTTCCAGATGAAAGACAACCATAAGGCCTTCTACAGCTATGTCAGAAACCTCAAGGACAGCAGACAACTATGTGCTGAACTGGTGATTAATAGTGCCACATTCACTGAGCCTGGCAATACAGTGAACATGCTAGAGGATAAATTCAGTTCCAATTCTACCTTCCTCTCACCCCTAACCTCCCCCCAATAATACCCTTAAATACAACCCCTCCAACTATAACCAGGGAGCATGTACTGGTTGCAGTCACTAAAGCCAAGAACATAACCTCAATGGGCCTTGATAACATCCCAGGATGCCTTCTGAATAGTCTATATTATGACTTAACAGGACCCCTGGAGTCACTATTTGACTATTGTCTTAAAAAAGGCTTCATGCCATGTGAATGGATGATCATAATGGTCATCCCCATTCATAAGGGAGGACTTTCAACAGCTCCTGGAAACTACAGACTCAATAGTCTTACTAATCTTATTTGCAAAGCCATGGAAATAATTATATGGAAATTATCAATATGGACATAGGAGACCATCCAAGTTTGGCTTTGTAAAAAGAAGGTCATGCTGAATTGAATATGGTTGACTTCTTTCTAAAGGTCACTAAGGCATTGGATGAGGGGAAAACTGTGCATACTCCCTACCTAGATCTGGCTAAGGCATTTGGTACAATACGCCACTCAGGCATTGTCAACAAACTTACAGAACTAGGAATAAACTCTTCTATAACACGCTGGATAGCTAGCTGGCTCACTGATAGGACCCAGGAGGTTAGAATTGGTGAGGCTGGTCACCAGAGGAATTCCCCAGAGCTGTGCTTGCCCCACTCCTCTTTCACATCTACTACTCAGATGCCATAGCCAATGTCAAAGGCTTCTGGGTAATCAAGTTTGCAGATGATTGCAAACTGGGAGCAGTCATTGAAGGAGGTCTAATACAGATAAACACTTGGTGGCTGGGAGAGTGGCCTAATGGTTACGATGTTTGACTTACAAGCACAAGGTGCAGGGTTTGAATCTCACAAGAGATAATTGGCTAGGCTTAAAATGGCTCGCAAGAGCAGTTAGCTTAGTACTAATCTATGAACCTATTAGAAGAAAGAAATTCATTATGGTATATTTTGTGAAGTCTGCCACCCTGGATAATTATTCACCAATAAAACACCCTTAAAAGTTGATTCACTAGTCAGGAATATAGGAACTCATGTAGACAGTAACCTAGCCTTCGACTAACATGTGTCCAAAGCAGTAAGAAAATCCTTCTGTGTTGCTCAATATATAAACAAGGACATGGCCTCTAGAGACAGAAAGGTTATCCTATCACTGTACTTGGCCCCATCATAGAGTATAATGCCACTTTCTGTATGTACCTGACCAGACATACATATGCAGCAACTGGAACATCCACAAAGATTCCTTAAAAAAATAATACAGGGAGTAAACACAATTTCCCATGCTGATCACCTCAAAACCCTGAGTCTCTACTTTGTCATACATACTTCTGAGAGGTGAACTGATATGGCATACAAATCATCCCTAGACTCTGTTTTGATGAAGGTTTGGACATCTGCAAAACAGACAACATCAGAACTGCGAGATTAAAAGACCTAAATTTTGCTTGCAACATAAATAGGACATGTTGAGGAGACAGATATGTTTCTCATAAAATTCCTATTCTCTGGAAATGGCTTACCATCCATGTGAAGCAGAGTTCCTCCCTGTCCCTATTTTAAGCACAACTTGGACCTATGCATGGGTAATCAGAAATTCATTGCTGGTCTGGCTGCTATGTCTCTGATGGACAGAGGCAGTCAGTAAATCACGCCCCTATAAATTAAATGTGTGAGTCACATTTGGGTTGCATTGCTAGGCTTTTAAGGGCCTTAGTGGTTATTAGTCTGGTATTAGGCTTTTAAGGGCCTTAGTGGTTATTAGTCCGGTATACAACTATGAACTTATGATGAAATGCAGTGAAGTAGGAGTACGGAGATGGGATTTCTGGTATTACAAGGGCCAGACACATGAGAGGGTATAACATTCTAGCTCCCATGTATATGTTGTTCAGAAAAGACAGAGAAGGGATATATGGTGGTTTATCAAAATGTACATAAAAGACAGCCTCATCTGTGAAGGCAAGGATAAGGAGGAAAAGCAGCACAAGTAGGCGGTGGTATGTAGTGTGGAAGTATTCTAGACTTGGCAGACAAAGTCAGTCTATGTATCTTTTAAGTGCATTTAACATTGTCCCCCCCCCATCCTTTATTTCTTCTTCTTCACCATTTCTCCATACATTCCTTGCACTCTTGAATCCCCCCATAGACTCTTTCTTTGCCAGCAAGTCTAATACTCTATTCCACAAGTACACAATTAGAAGTACAATCACAAATCTAGTTAGTGCTTAATTCCTACATCCTTTTGTCTGTGCTGGCTTTTTCCTCTGTCCTTGTTCAGGCCATCACACATCCCTAACATGACTTTGGGTGCCCATATCATGTACACCTGTCTTTACATGTCTCTAGTAAGAATAGTTTCAGCTCATCTATCATCTGGTCATACCTTTCTCCTCCATCTGATGCAGCCTTGTGGTGTTTTTTTTTTCTGGACTCCTTCCAGCAATCTAATGTAGCTCTGCTTTTATGGCTTATATAACTGCACACAGGAACCAAGGTGTGTCCTAACTATTTTTACTCAAGGTGTAGCTTGACCTGGCCCCAAGAGAGTTGAAGCATTACCTCTTTGCCTGTGCTTCTGGAGTCTGTTCTGATAATGATATACCCCAGGGTTCTGTTTGGTGCTCCCAGTACACTCACACTCTGCTCCTGGGGTAAATTGTGGTTCATTTATGCCTACTTTATGAACCTTTCAAATCCTTTAGACTCTTATTTTCCATCTTTCACTACTCCACCTGTTTTCTTGTCATCAACAAAGAGGTTGATCTTGTTCACTATTCCTTCAGATATATTTGGAAAACACATCCAAGAGTCCTGCTCCCAAGACTAATCCCTATGATATTTCATTAATTATTTTCCTTATTCCTAATTATATCCCTTTCACAACAACACCTTTTGTCCTATCACTTATCTGTGTAGCAATCCATTTCTTCATTCGCTGTCTTACCCCAAGCCCCCACAGCATTTTCTAAAACAAGCAGCTCTGGAACTGAAATGAATACCTTACGAAAGTGCTGTTAGATCACATATAAATGCCTTCCCTACAAGGTTTTATTATAACATGGCTATAGAAATAGATCAGATTTTACTTGCCCTGCCTTCTGGCTATAAACACATTTGATTATTGCTCTGAAATTTTAGCCATCTATGAAATCAAGCAGTCTTTCCCTTAAAATTAGCTTCATGGCTTTTCCTGCCACAGTTGCATAACAGGCTTGGTGTGTCTAAGATTTATATACTATCCACAGACAAGAATCACATTTTGCTATTTTCCGGGGCTTTCTAAGCTGGCCAGTTATCAACTGAAGATCTCTGTCAAGGAAATTTTCAGTACATTCACCAAACAGCTGACAATGCTGAGATACAGACAACGTTGTTTCGTGGCTTTATCACCCCTGGCCTCCACCCAAAAAAAATCTAGTTCTCACTCAGCATCCTTCCTTATCCTCATGTCTGTCAACTGTTCTATCCCTCTGTACTACGCCCATCCCAATAGAACATCCACATATTGCTTTCCTTCATGAAAACTGATATGGTGTATACATTCAACACATCTACTTGTTCCTAGCCTTCCACCATTTCCCTTCCATGTTTGATCAGATTAGTAAGCTTTGTTCTTTCTTCCTTTCTATTATATACACATGCAAAGCCTTTGTTCCTCATTTGTACTCTCCCAGCTCCTTTTCAGCTTGCTCCTTTGTTAGCTGCACCTCTTTTGCTGACCTTCAACTTGCTTTTTTTTTTTTCACTGTTTCTCTTCCATCTCTCCTCTCCTTCTCTTCTACCTCTTTTATGGTCTTTCATTGTCCTAATTGCTAGTGGCACATTTCTGTTAGGCATTCTGGTAGCTTAATGGTAATATCGCTGTGTCACTGCAGGGGCCATGTTTCAATTTGGGCCACAAGTCACAGACTTTTTCAAGTATTGAGTGTTCTCCTCTTGTATCCCAAAAACATGGTGGTTGTTTCATTAAACTAAATTGCTGACATTTACATTTTATTTACTCTTGCCCTTGAGGCCCTGATCATAGCTGAAGATGGATCCAAGAAGGACTCATACACCAGCTCACTTAACAGGTAAATGATAGCTTGATAGACAGGGTTTAATATCAAAATGTCAAAATTCATATGGTCTAACATTCATTTGATCGACACATATGGTCAACACATGAACATTAAGTAGTTCATTTGGTCGACAGAAAGTGCATGCAAATTACCTGTCGACATTATGTTGACAACAGGCAAGGATTTACCCTTGTCAGCACTGTTGTGTGATCTCAGAGTTGCAATATATAAGTATCACAGGCTGTGGGGGTGCAGAGGTGCACAACCCCCCTGCATAAGCATTAGTGTTAGTTTGCAGGTGTTTGTCGACCATTTAAACTTTGACATTTTTATTTTCAGTATTTTGACCATTCAATGTGATGATTTTGATGATATGAACGTCGACCATATGAATTTCAACATTTTGATAGTAAACCTAGACAGATAGATAGACAGATAGACAGACAGATAGACAGACATACAGATAGACAGATAGATAGATAGATAGATAGATAGATAGATAGATAGATAGATAGATAGATGATAGCTAGATAGATAGATAGATAGATAGATAGATAGATAGATAGATAGATGATAGCTAGATAGATAGATAGCTAGATAGATAGATAGATAGATAGATAGATAGATAGATAGATAGATAGATAAACCAAAAATGTGTAGCAATACTGGCATTGCTCTTGTTTTGCCTTTTTGTCTCTTCCTCTAACCTTTTTTTGCTATCCTCAGTACCCCGCCCTGACCCATTTCCATAACCTGTTTGCTAACACAATTTATCTCCAGAATTATAGCATACCATTAATCACCCCCAAACTGAGAGCACCATGTAATTTAAAATTTGGCACAGCTGTCTTTTTCTCTGTGTATCTGCTGTCCCCCATTACTACACTATATAATAGCATGATCAGTGTTGGCTAATGGCACCTTCATCTAGTCATCTCTAAATCCCCCTTTGCCTTAATCCAGCCAAAAGCCACCATTCTGTCTTTTCTGGTACAGTCTTGCATCAGCTCACTGAAATCCTTGTGGTTAAAAACTTAAACCAGTTTCTGCAATTTTTACATTCTGTACCCTCGAATATTCCATTCAAGTCCTGTCTGATTCATATTCACAGTGGTGGCATCCTTCTTCTTTTCATACACTGCATTATTCTTTCCTCTTGTCCTTGATCCATCTTCTCGCTTGATATTTGTATAAAGGAGGACAAAATGGAAATAATGCATCCAAATGCTTATGGATTCTTTCATCTCATTTCTCCACTTTGCCTGATTCCTGCATGTACTGGACTGGGAGTGGGGGAGGGGTGGTCATATATATACAGATATGAGTTGTGTCTGAGAATTTTTCTACCCACCCAAACTAATATTGCTATATTCTTTGAAACACGTACTGATTTGAGATATATGCAAGCAATTTAACAGCAAAGATAAGTCAAGATTTTTCATTTTTTTTATCTGTTTTAAGCTCATTTTAGCAGTTTGAATCTAACCAAGTTGACATTACCAGTATCCTTGCAAATAAATTTAATGCCAACTTCAATGTAGGTATTCTGTTTAAAGCCCCAAAATATTTGAATTCCTTACTACCCCAATTATTTCTGAAGAACGTTTACTGAAATTGTCAACCAAGTCCTAAAATACTTTCAACCTGACAATATACCTGATTGCTTAATTAATAGCGTTAAACCTGACCTTGTAGACATTCTACTGTGACTCCTTAACATATGTTTAGCTACTGGTTATGTCCCTAATGGGTAGTCCACCACAATGACAGTGCTCCTCCAAAAGGATGGCTTTAGACTGACCCAGGTAATTACAGACCTGTTGGCTTTACAGGCCCCTTCTGCATGTTATAACTGACCTCATACATTGTAATTATCAAGAATCTTATTAGACTTGACCACAACCACTTGGTTTTATGAAGGGTAGATCCTGTTTTTTTAACTAGGTAGACTTCTTTGAAATAGTTAAAAAGGTTGTAGATGTTGACCATGCAGCTTAGCTTGACCTGGCTAAGGTCATCAACACCATTCTAGATGCTGGCATCACAGAAAGGCTAAAGTCTTTATTTCTTTATTTACTTGTTGCTTTTGTTTACTGGGGAAATCTGACTGGGCACAAGTCCCATTTTCAGTGGTGGCCCAGGGAGAAATGCTTGACCATATCTGATAAGATGAATAGCAAACTGGCTGAAAGACAGAGGAGGGTACCAGGCCACCAATGGTAGTTTCATTGAATGCAAGAAGATTGAGCACTGTTAGCAGAAACTACTTTCACAGCCAGCGGAGTTTGCTTTTCTTCCACTGTCATGTGACATCAGAGTTGGTATCTCTTTCTCTCTCTCTCTCTCTCTATATATATATATACATATATATATATATGTCTGGGGGAGGTGTGTGAGGTACAGATGGACTTGCCACTCTGCAAAAAAAAAAAAAAAAAATCCTCCATTGTTTACTAAATGTAGACTCAGTGAATGTTTTTTGAACTTTTTGTTTTTGCTATAACTGTCTTGTGTGAGTCGACATGAATCCAAAGACAGAACCCATATATTTTGACTTGAGGATTATACTACTATCTGTGATGAGTCTGTTAGAGATACTAGATCTAAAAACATTACTTCAGCCATGTTATGACACTTTGGGAAGAGCTGTCTTTTATTCTGGCAAACACGGCGTACCTATAATAATAGTCAGCAGATATAAGATCTGAAGCAATTTTACTTCATTCATAATCTGCAAAGAGTCATTTCATTTGATGTTGTTTTTGTTATACACATTGCACATTTGACAGTTCCTAACCAACAGTTCAGTATATTTGGAAATTCCAGACCAAAAGAAAATATCACATTGCCTTCTTTGTCACTTAAAAATTCCTACATATCCTTCATACATAAATTAGCATTTTTTGGCAGGTTCAGTCAGTAAAATTTGAACATCGCTGCTTGCAATTCATGACAGTCATCACTATGGCTATAATAGATCTGAACTGGAAATAGAACTTTTCTTTTCCCATCTGGCCATATTGTCAGAATTTTCAATATGATGAAGAAACTAACATTTTTCTCCTCTGGAAGTCCATGTATTAACATTGCTTTTCCCTTTTTATTTAGGCAATCTATTGGCTGTGTTTTGCACTACCACATTGCTGCACTTTACATTCTGCTCCTAAGGCTTTGTTTTTGTGCTGCATGAAGGTGACCATGCCCTTGTGGACATACAGATCATTCACTCTGTACTGTGTGAGTCATTGTCTTTTGACTGCACTGCACCCTTTGCGTCCAAATAAATCATGAGCATCAATTGATATACTTACTTTCCTAATGTTATGCGGTTGAACTTATGACTTGAAAAAATAAGTTACCCTCCTTAGTACGCATACAACAAAGGTACATTTGGTTTCAGTTTGATCAGAGTATATCCCAGTGTACCACAACAATTCTTCATGTGTAAGCTCACAACACAGTACTCCTGTACATACCTAGGCATGCTTTACTGCACATTTTTGTCAATCAACACCAGTCAGCATAGAAGACTAAGTAGACAAATAACAAATAAGTTGCAGGAAGTAAAACAAAAGGATGGCTAGCAAAAGCAGAATGAAAAGACATATGAATGGGGGAAGGTGGGTAAGTTTAGCTGCATTTCAGCAGTTTATTTTTTCAGGCAACCCATAAAGTAATCTTTGGAGAGAGAGAAAAATATGGAACCTGCAATAAAATTGTAGACAGAGATCTAAGAGCACTAATGGTAAAGTAGATCTAGTAGAGATAATTGATGAATCATCTCTTGGATGAAGGGAACAATAAATTTGGCAGGCGACAGATAAGGCCTTCATGAAAGTCATTAAGGCTGACAAGGAAATAGGAAGCACAGACAAGTAAATGTGCATATGTAAGTGGGATTAGACACAGGGAGGGGCAGAAAAAGGAAAGAACAATTGGAAAATAATGGTTAGAACAAGGCTAGCTTGAATAAGGTAAACAAGTTGACAAAAATGTAAGGAAGAAAGAATACTGAGACAAAAAGGTGTTAATGAGGCTAAGAGGATGGGTGTAGCAGTACAACCACACAGGCATAGGAGGAAATATCTAAGAAGAAGAAACAAGTGGGAGTAGAATAAGTGAAGCCAGGGAGGACAAAGGCAATTATAATACAGTGAGAAAACAGGAATGAGGATAAGAAAGGAGGGCTAGATCACTGCAATAAGAACAAACAACTAGGGTGGGACAAGCATGAGCAGTTTGGAGACAAAAGGCATTTCAAACATTGGAACATCTAAAAGGAGAAAGGAGAGCTTATGAATAGGAAAAGAACTAGTATATGCAGGGCAGAACTTACAAGGTCAAGCAGAAAATGGTCATGATGTATGACATACAGAAGCCTAGTAAGGTGCAGGATTGAGGGATGAAGGCCTAGTAAGAAGCAGGAAGAGAAGGTGCTGTTGGCTGATTATATCACTGAAACATAAGACAGGGATGTAGAAAGAAAGGAGGATCATCATAGCCATAACATCAGTTCCTGGACATGCTCTGGATAACCTAACAGTAAAAGTGCTCATAGCATTCAGGGAGGCTGAAGGTCTGTAAGTTGCAGACTACTGGGGTGGAAAATAGTTCTCACCAAATCCATACGAGACTAATGGGCAGCACAGTTATATAGCGAAGGGTCAAGGAGCTGCCAAGTAAGGTAGGAATTAAGGAACAGGGTATGGGATAGTAGGAGTCTGATGTGCATATGATGGAGATATGATTCTATTTAGACCTTATGGAACAGCATTGAAATAATAAAAACAAAACATATGGAAAAGTACATTCTCACACCTGTATTTTTATACTGCTTTGAAAGGAATGAAGTAACAGAGAGGAATAGCAAGATAAATGAGGAGAAAAACTGAGAAAAAAAGAGGAAAATGAGCAAGAGAAATGCTGGCTCAAAAACAGCATAATTAAATGCCTTAAGAGCTGAACAGTACTCCTACCTAGAAATCTGAGTAAAAATAGGATTGAAGGTGGTGCTGGAAAAGGAAGTGGTAGACCTGACAGAGATAAGAGAAATATGGATAACTGAGAAGTGGGAACTTATTGTGTGCAAGTTGTAAAACAGAGACAGGTAATGCAGTGATGCAGAGGACTGGAAATCTGCCTAAAAAAAGGACACATGTTACAAATCAGATGAAAGGAATAAAGAAACAAAGAAAGAAAGTAAGAAAGAAAAAAAGAAAGAAAAAAGAGAAAAAGAAAGTAGTGATAGAAACAATGCTAACAAAAATGACTGAACTAGACATCAGGCCAGAAGGAGACAGATGGGAGGGCTGGTGTACAGGTACTATCTACAGACTACCAGAAGCAATTTTTAAAAAAGTGACTAAAAGCACAGAGATTAAAAAGGATTATAAGAAGAGGAGTCCTAAATATTCTAGTAGAGGAAATTCTGCACTATAAGATTAAAATGTCTATCCAAATATAATGCAAACAACTCAGTCTTAGAGCTCTTGACTTTGACAATGGGTCCATATGTTGGAACCTTCAAGTTCTTCCCTGGGATTTAATAAAGCTTGCACGGAGCTAATCTCCATGTAAGCATAGTGGCACGGCTCGAACACAGAGTTCGGAGCCTGTGCAATCTAGTAAACAAAGCTGTGGGTGTGCACGAACCTCCCAGCACTATTCCTGCATGGACACAATGGAATAATGCAAATCACCTCATTTTCTGGTGAAAACCATGCAAATGAGGTGAATTTATGATCCAGCAACAGACAGGCATCCATGTTGGAGCCATGTTCACAGCAGAAATGTATACGGTTAGTAACGGTGTACATTTCTGCAAAAATCATAACCGGGGAATGACAGTGCAAAGTAAAGCATGTATTATATTTATTAGGCATGCCAATGGCCAAAACCATGGCCATTGGCATGCCAAAGTGTTTTAAAATTGCAAAAATCAAAGTTTTTTGGGGGGGCTGATTTTGGACATTTAAACAAAGCCCAGAGGCATGCAAATGCGATTGTGCAGAAAATAAAAAATATAGGAAAAAGGCACTCAAATGTGAAACAGTAATTTTGCCATTATAGTGGGCTGCATGCAGACTCAGAGCAATAACAGGTAACAGTGGTTGCTAAGGACATAGGCTCTGGTGTAGTGGTGTAACTAGGGTATAAGCCAGTAGGGGTATGTAAATAAGCTAAATTTATTGAATAGCAAAATGGGAGACCGTGTCCATGGGTACCTAACCATGTAGAGCTATTAATGGGGAGGTTTAAGCAGAAGAAGCAGCTGACATGAAATGGGGGTGCATCATGCTTGGTGTAAGCACATTGGAGCTCCACAGCTCCTATTTGCACTCAGCTAAGCACAGCTAAGCAAGGAGGTGTGTCTGAGGCTTCTTAGCTGTGCTTAGTTAGTTCAAGAAATAATTACCATGTTTGTGTCCAGGGGAGGGCCTTTTCTGCTCAGCAATGTTTGCACTAACTAAAACAGTTTGTGTGGCATGCCACGGGGCTTAAACATAGCAGAAATAGAGAAAAAAAAGGAAATAGAAGAATAAAGAAAATGAACTACAACTCACTACTACAGACTCTGCCACTCACAGTGGCCCATTCAAACCCCTCAGTAATATAGCTGGCAGGTGGAATGTATCATAGTCAGCCAATCACATAGGCAGCATCTGTAGCACACCAGTATAAAGTATGCAAACACTTTTCAGTCTGTTTTTTCCCACAAACTCTGCACCATTGGTGTACACACTTGGGAATTTTAACTGACAAAATGATAGGGGCTGCTGCTGCTTTGCTACATCTGTATGTGCTGCAGACTGAGGCTGATGATGAGGATAATGCTGACAACTGGCCCAGACTGAGGAGGAGAAGAGTGTTCAGACCCAGGATAACTTTCCAGGGGCTACATGATCTGGAGATACTAGAGCACTATAGGGTGGACAGGGACATACTTCAGCAACTCACCTAGCTTTGCCGGCCTCACCTCAGACTCAGAGCCAACAGAGGGGAACCCATCTCAGTTGAAACCAAGGTATGTGTAGCCTAAGTATACTAGCTACTGATACTTTCCAAAAACCTACTGGGGACATCATGGGGGTCTCACAGGCATATGCATCCAGGGTACTCCACCCCTGAGGAGAGGGCCAGCAATATGGATCTCTTCCACCATGTAGCAGACGACCCAGAGGTACTGGGTGTCATAGACTGCACTCATGTCCACATCAAAGCACCACCCTGTGAAGATGATAGAGTGTATGTAGATCTCAAGGGCTATTACCCCATCAACTGTCAGGTCATGTGCAATTCCCAGGGCATTATCATGAATGTGTGTGCTGGCAGCCCTAGCAGCTATCACAAACTCCCGCATCTGACATGCTTCACAGCTGTACCAGGCATCTGCCAGGGGGGAATTCCATATGGCCATCTCATGGGGAATGCTGGCTATGCGCTGGAATGGTGGATGATGACACCCATCAGAAATGCACACACAGCCACTGAAGAACACCATAATGAGGTACATGCACAAATTAAGAACATTATAAAGCGTTTGTTTGGGATGCTCAAGTCACGGTTCCGCTGCCTTGACATATCTGGTGGACCCTTGCAGTACTCACTATCTACATGTGTGAACATGTTCATAGTACATGCCATGCTACACAATATAATCCTGTAGAAACAGCTGCAGCAGGAACATCACAGGGAAGAAGCATACAGCCCCCCACCATTGCCAAGGTCTCCACAGGCATAGGGGGACTTGGAGGAGGAATCCCCTGAGCCTGCCCCTGCAAGCAGACATAGGTGTACCCAGTATACCCTGGCCTTGGCAAAGAGGCAATGCATAGCACATTTACTGACACCCTAGGGACCCAGGGACTGGCACCTCTCTCTGACTCACACACAAAGTAAAATGGATGCCACACACATCATACTACCTGAACCTTACCATGTATAGGCAGTGTACTGTGTGCATCCAACAGAGTCAGCCCTCAAGCACCGTCCTTACAACTGCTGCAGGCACAAGGTAAGTCACTCTTCTTAACAATAGATGAATGGAGTAGTATGTTTTGGTAGCATACTGCAGGTATTGCTGCATGTATGCAAGGGAATGGGGTGGCGTACTGGGATAGCAGCACACAACTGACAGCTATGTGGGACAACAGGAAATGTCTGCTGAATACTGGTTTCCACAGAGTATGCAGTAGGTCCCTAGGTGACAAAACTCACTGCAATGTATGTGGGGGACAAATAAATTGGGGGAGTCATAGGTCACATGCAAGGATGTCAATGTTGGGGTCCCATACTCACCCCTCAGCCTCTCCAAGCAAGTCCGCCATAGAAAACCACAAAGAAATGGCTGGCAAAGGCCCACAAATAGGGACAGTGATGAAATAGTCCTCTTACAGACTTACACAGTGATATCATAGCAGGTCTTCCAGTTACATGAAGTTTCTGAAGGGTAGGAAGTCTGAAACGCAAATGTCTGCCATTACATTCTAACCTTTGGTTTTAGTGGTATGCCAGTATTGTCCAAGACAGGCACAACACTATGCTAAATGGAACCAAAAAGTAAAGCTAACATCTGCACAATCTGTGCAAATGTGTACAATTGACAGGTATGCCTCTCAACACACCCATGTCCCCATAGAAATACAGTAACATGTATGGTTGTAGGGTAATAGCAGCAGAGTACGCATTCCCAGGGTTGTCTCAATCAAGTTGATAACTTGTTGCACATCCAAATTATGCAGGGGTCAATGAGCTATGTATATGCATGGTTAATACTCTCAGGAAGTGGGCAGCACTTACTCTTGGCTGTTGTTGCTTAGTGGCCTAGGTACAGTACTGTGGTTGACAGGGTCCATGTTCCAAGACTTTCTGCGCCAACTATTTTGCATGTCAGCTACACCTACAGTAGGACCTGTACACACTGTCCAGAAGTCAATATCCGTTACTGTAGGAAAGATAGACAAGTCAGGGACAGGGGGCCACTCATATGGAAAGTACACAGCTCAGAGTAACCTACACATTGCCTAGCATACCTCTCAACTGTACAGATTTTTGCAGAATGTCTAGAGTTTTCCATCATAATTTTGTTGTTTTTCATGAAATTGTTGTTTTCTGGCAAATCATTAAAGACTAAAGTTAGAAAATAATGAACAGATTTTAGTTTCAGACTCCATACCTTTAGAAAAATGCATGCTAATGCAAAACCTGTTATTGTAGCAGCTATTTAAGTTTGTAAGGACAATATTTAAAACCTGTCCCTATTTTTGGGCCTTTGTCCCCCAATTATGTATGGCTTTCTCCAGATTTCTGAATCTAAGAGGTTGAGAGGTACAGTGCCTAGTAGAACAGCAGGTACCTCAAAGTTAGTGTACTGCCAGGTTATAAATGGCTGCCACCTTACTGTGTCAGCACTGACAAAAGTCACTGGCCACCATCCATACCCCTGGAATGACAATCTGTCACAGAAGGACCACAGGTATGCCACATATATCTGTTCTGCTTGTTCTAACATTGCATTCACCTGCCAAATTATTTGCAAAACAAGAAAGTTTCATGTCAAAACATAAGTGGCATACAGTGGAGAAGCAGATGTCATACCCATAAGAAAAAGCAAGCAAATACCAAACCAGACTCCCAACTGTCAATGTTTGGCAGAGCATTATTAACACCCTGTCCCCATGTGTGGGCCTGTGTCTGACTGTCATATATGGGCCTGTCCAGATGTCAGTCTATGACAGATTGACAGCTAGAGCCAACATGTAGCCTCATAATAACATAGCAACACAAACCATCTGAGGACTACAGCAGATGTAATGGTGCAATGATGGACAACCTGTTAAATAGGTACACTCAGAAGTGTGAGGCCCATAACTCTGTATGTGATGTTATGGTATTTATCCCGCTCACACCAGAAATAGAAATGCATAACAGCAGCCACTGTGGGCAAAGCCTGTGACCGGACTACAGAAGAACAAAGAGACACACATAAGGGGAACCACTGGCCAGACAAATGAAAAATGTGCTTACCAGAACAAATTGTGCAGTAACATAGGTACTCTGCAGGGTATGGAGTCAGTAAACATCACCCATAACTACACAACACACACCCACATAAGTGGAGGTCCTCAACAAAACAAAAAAGCAAACAAAGGACACCTCAGAGGCAAAAACACATGAGAACTCCACAGACCTACAGACCACAGAGCATACATAGTCCACACAACCACTAAGGCCTTACCATATACCCAACATATTACTCATAGGAGACTCCATTGTGAGACACACATATGTGCTTCTCACTAGGCTGGATAAGGAGAAAGGCATGCTTACTTGTCTGTCAGATGCCAGAATCCACCATATCACACATGCACTCAGGTCACTCCACAACAGGTACTGTTATTACTCTGGCCTAGTCCATGGCAGTGTGAATGACATCAGATGTACCTCCCTGGACTATAGGAAGACAGACAATATTCAGCTTGCTGAATATGTGTCCCATGCAGGTATGTCCCTAGCCTTAAGCAGCATTCTACCATCACCTGGAATGATGGCTCAATACAAACATTACATGATTGTTGGCTTTCTTACTGGTGTCATCCCAGGGGGATCCACTGCCTGGCAGCCTGGGAACATATGACTAACAGACCAGGCTGCTTTGCTAGAGATGACCTGCACCTGTCTCACTTGGTCTTCAGGCCTCTGGCAAAAGCCCTTGCCTCCCTCATAGTGCCTTTTAAGGGAAAGTCATGGGGTCAATACTACCAACATAAAACACTCAACAAAATGCAAAGTAAAGGCCATGCTGCTAAACGATAGGAGTGTATACAGGAAAATGCACTCATTGCAAGCAATTGTAACCCTGGCAGATGGTTACATTTGTGCACTCACAGAAACCTGGGCCACAGTTGTGGAGAGCAACTCATCCTTACCTGATCACTCATCCTATCACACAGCCAGACCCCAAAATGTGAGCAGCAAAGCCAAAGAGGTGGAGTATAAAGATATATTAGACAGACACACACATCTATGCTGGTCAAACAGTTTGACACATACAAGACACTCCAAGTGCAGTCAACCGATGACAAGACCCCTATGCAAACTATAGGTAGCTACAGGCCAATATATCTGACTCAGGATACCCACCCCACATATCTAGCCTTCTACAGTTCTATCAAGATTCAACCCATTACCCTAATCCTAGCTAATTTACTTTACCCAACCACTGATTGGAAAACCAACCATGCCAGAACAGAAATGCACAGAGATTTCCCCCATCTTATCAATGCTAAATCCTTAAGACAGCTACTTGATACCACCACAAGATGTGATACATATGTTGGACTTGGCAGTAACCAACGTGATTAACCACTGCAGCACCCCTATGGTATCATCCTCCCTGGCAAGATCCGGCAAAAAAGTGGTCACGTTCAATATCACCATCTCTCCTGACCCCCCCCCCTCTAACCATGGTAAAATTAAAATGTCTCCCAAGCTGATCACAACCACCAGAGGGATGGTATAAACAGCTGAACAGCCACCTATCCCACTGGAGGAACAGGCACCAATGTCCAAATGTTCACAGTATGCATGGAATATGGAATATCTGACAGGGCAGCATCATTGTCCACAAGGGAGAGTAAACCAGTCTGCAAACATCTGCAATAAAGGAACTATATAACAAAAGGATGGCATTGTTGTACAGGACTGAGAAGGAGCAGGTGCACAGTTGGAAGTAATCACCCCTTAGCCTGAACAAACAAATAAGAGCACCAGTGAAATCCTCTATAGTCATCTCCAAGTCCAAATTTCCCACATCTAAGACAGTCAATCATAAGGCCTTCCCCACATATGTCTGCATTCCCAAAGGATGTTCCAAAATTTGTGCAGAACTGGTGGTCAAGGACACCACATACACAAATGCTGTAGATATAGCCAATCTACTGGCTGACAGATTCAATGGAAATGTCTCCCCTCTGCCCCCCATCTGGAAAGCAGGACATTCCCAATACCTGACCGCCCAACCCTTATCACTAGGGAACAGGGCATCACTGCCCTCTCAAAGCCAAGAAGACAGCCTCCATGGGACCTGAATACATCCCAGGCTGCAACCTAAATGAACCCACACATAAGCTGGCAGCATCATTATGCACCCTACACAACCAAAGCCTGAGTACTGCCTTTATCACAGTTGAGTGGTGGACATCCACTTTCATCCCTGTACACCAAGGTGGAGTGTTTACCAATCCAGGAAATTAAAGACCCATCAGCCTAACTAGCCTGATCTGCAAGGCCTGCAATGGGTCATCATGGACCTCATTAACAGGGACATTGGCAAACTCCAAATACTTGACCCCACACAGTCTGCCTTTCTCAAGGGGAAGTATGTCAGTGAACTCTGGAGAACTTCCCCGAGACAGCCAACAATGGCATGGATAAAGGAAAGATGGTGCACTCCAGCCACCTTGACTTGGCAAAAGCCTTACATGCTATTCCCCACTTGTCCATAGTACATAAACTCTGTCAGCTAGGCAGCAATCCATATGTTACCAGATGGGTAGCAAATTGGTTCATTGATAGAACCCACATGATCATAATAGGGGTAGCCAACTCAAGAAGTACACACATAATGAGTGACATACCACAGGGATTGGTCTGGGGGGCTCTGATATATGGGATATACTTCCCTGAGGTGCAGGCCAAAAACACAGGCCTATGGCTGACCAAGTTGGCAGATGACTACAAGCTGGGAACAGCCATCAATACCCAAAGTGATGTGGATGTCCTACAAGAGAGTCTCACCAAAACAAATGACTGCTGCCAGAAACATGGCCTCAAGCTGAATGCCTGCAGATGCATCATCATCCCCATCAGGGAGGCTGACCTCCCCACATATTATCACTTTAACAACAATGTCCTACATAAACAATTAGTACTGAGGCATTTGGCCACCAAGGTTGATAGCAACCTGAAGTCTGTGCACTATGTTGCTTCCATTGTACAGAAAGCTTCATAGATGGGCCAATTCAAAAGTAAGGGTATCTCATCCAGGGATAAAGTGGTCCTAAGATTCATGTATTCTTAGTTTACATGGCCAATTATTTTGTATAACCTCCCTTTGTTATGTACCTCACAAAGCACATGCAGCAACTAGAGAGACCACAGAGGATTCTCACCAGGAGATTCCAGGACCCCAACCACCTACCCTACACAGATAGGCTAACAGCACTGTCCCTCTACTCAGTGTCATACAGAATCCTCAGAGGTGACCTCTGTCTGGCATACAAAGCAATCCAGACCCTGCCTTGATGGGACTGTTGCACATCTGGAAGGCAAGGGCCACTCAAACAACCTGTAGGCACACCATCAACCTGGTCTGTGGTAGGTGTGACAGATACATGTCACACAGACTCCCCTATCTGTAGACTATACTCCCTGTCCACATCAAGCCAAGTGCCTCAATACTCCTTGTGAAGTGCTCCCTATATAAGTGCATGGGAAACAGAAAATACAGTCCTGTGATTCCACCTGTTTTGCTGCTGGACAGGGACTCTGGGTGCTGATATGTCTTAACATGGGCTACACTCTCATCTGCAAGGGTTATAAGGGCTTCAGGCCCAATAGCCTAGTAACCTCATATCAACCTATCAACCTATAAACAAATGTCTGTCAGTGGTTCACCACATTATTATTATTAGCAGTACAGAAGTACTGCTCTGTCACTGACATAGCTGGAAATCACAGAACTGTGTGGAATATACCACACATATAATGGACATCGCTGTTCAATGGAATGCACTCTGTACCAACACCAGGATATGGCTTTTCAGTTAAGAAGAATGCCACACAAGCAGGAGATCCCCAAACAGTATATCACTGAGGTGCTGGACTGTTTACACAGCTTCGTCAGCCAATCGGCTGTAGCCACATCTGTCAACCGGTCAGATTGGGCTAGAATGTCTATAGTTTGGCTCACAATTTTGGTCTGTGCATCATACATCTTGTATTTCTGAAGTAAATCACTGTGATGATCTGAGGATATCTGTCAGTAAGTAATGACACAATACATTTCATTGTCACACGTCATATATGTCAGGAGATGTCTGCTGAAACACACC